>NC_084970.1:27012792-27315437 GCF_963691925.1 Scomber scombrus | reverse complement strand
CATACGTCCATTCAGATATTTTGATAACACACCACTGATCTAGACCCTGCAGCAGTCTGGTTTAAATATCAAACAAATGTACACGCACACATTTCCTTACAGTGCCAGTCTGTCAAAATGCCAGCAGCAACCTGCCGTATGACAGGCAGATCAAGACGGAGGAGGGAGTCCTGTCTTGCAGGCAGAGAGCGGCAGACCCAGTGTGATATTGTGAGTAAAAGAAAATAGACAGACACAAGTTTCAAGAGGGGAAAAAAAACAGATTTGAGAGACGGAAGGAGAAGCAAGGGAGTGAGCACCAACTCTTCTGTGGCATTTGTATATTCGCAACTTCATGAACCCCCCACTGACACTGACCATTATAGCGGTCAATAAAACACCAAGACTCCCCTTTTCAAAGGACATATTACACACACACATAAAAGTGTCTTCTTGCAGAAACACATATTGTAGACCTCTGATTATAACTTGTGAAAATATATAACCAAAAATACTGCATGTGCATGGTCTGTAACGTGATGATGAGCACGCATATTTTGCTTTATTCAAATGTGTTTTTGGAGGGTTTTACTAATCCAAAGCAATGCAGAACATTGGGACTGCACATTCCTTTGATTTAAAATGACATATAAAAAAAAAAAAACATCAATCACCAAAGTGGATTTTGCAAAGGTCTCACCCAGACACAAGAATGTATTTCAGACCAGGGTACAGAGGATTGGTTCTGTTTCTGCTTACAACAGACTGGAGCAAAACATGAAGGGGGAAAAAACAGAGGATAAGAGGAAAAAAACAAAGCAGTGAAAGAGAGGGAGAGAGAGAGAGAGACTGGTGGTGGCACTGGACCCAAATTGTAGTTAGGTCTGACACACTGACAGGCCAAACCATACACAGAGCAGTCTCCTCCCCTCTCTGGCCTAGCCTATATTAACTCTCCATGGAGCTCCACCTCACAACCAGAGGCACATGGAGTAGGATAACACACTGCCAAAGCTCTGAGAACACATTCACACATACACTGGATTGCACTGGAACCGCTCCACCTGTCTGCCTGTCGGACTAGCAGTGTTGGATATACAGTATACACATTCTCCTGGATGTACTATTAACTTCTGCACCATGTTACTCCGGTCGGCTCAGCAGCATTTCAGCCAGGGTAAGTGACAACAACTGGTGAGATGTCATTTTTTATAGAGAACAAGTGTGTGTTTTTGCAGAGAAACTTACAAGCAAATATTTAAAAAGAAGAGACTGGGTGAAACATAAAAGAACAGGTGATATATCTCTCTTCTCGTTAGAGCAATGCAGGCATGGGGCGATGCACTTAAATGCTCTGTTAGTGATGTGTGTATGCGTGTGTGTGAGAGAGAGAGAGAGAGAGGGACAGGGAAAGAGTCATTCCACTATCACCAGCAGATGAACACAGGTAAACAGCGTCACACAAGGGACACTCTGTGCTCAACAAACACGACCCCTGGATTTCAACAGTTCAGTGTTTGTCTTCTTTTTTACCTATAGAGCACTGAAGTAATACAGCACTAACAGTAACTGCAGTGACAGTGACAGTGATAAACGACACTGTAATTTCAGCTAAATAACATAGTCAAATGTTTTGGGTTAAGACAGGATGTCAGCTGTTTGTATCACAATGGAGGCCTGCAGCAGAGGTTGTTATAACCCTGGCGGAGAAAGATTGTTAGGTGATTAAAGGGCAAATTCAAATGATGCAAGAGGAATAATTTGCCCCAAACTCCACTAGCTGACATTTTCTCTTTCTTCTCCAAACAGTTTAATGTGAGGGAATTATCTTTTTAGCCCAACAGGTAGGCTGAGATACCGTTCGCAGCTTTAGATTCTGACCCCCATTCATTCATCAACAGCAGAGGGCAAAGAGCAATCAGTCTTAACACACAACTCATCCACAAATTGGACTCTTAATTATTAGTGTAGCTTGATTTAGAAGCAATCAGTGACTCCTATGAAAGGGGGTTTTTTTTATGAGGATTTATGTGAGATAATAAATGAGCGATAATGTTTAATACACTCGTGAAAGTAGTTTAGTTTTTGAGTTGTGGGAGATGTCGGGTCTGTCAGTGGGGCAGTAGGTCTATGGCAGTGTGCCTCTCATAAAGATGACACAGGCTTCAAATCCCAATCAGAAAACTTCTGTAAAAGAAGTCTTTGTAGGTGACCTCTGACCTTCAAGTAGTGAAAAGGAATCAAAACTAATGCCATTTGTTGGACTTGCAAAACATCATGTGAGCATACAATTGGTGAATAAATGGCAAATAGATGAAATCTATTTTCTTTCTCTGTAATCCTATAGAACAGTAAGCCAATATTATTACATAACTTCCCTCTGAACATAGCTACTGTATTCCCTGAGACAAAATGTCACCATGTAATCACCTAAATCCCTAAAAGAGTAGTCTATGAAAAACATTGACTGCATATCTATCAAGTCTCTCTCTCTCTCTCTCTCTCTCTCTCTCTCTCTCTCTCTCTTTGAGTCTGTCGCATCCCATAACAGTCCGCGTGCAGTTATAGTCACCATCGCAGAGCCCATCCCGGCCTGTGAGAGGCATCTGCATTCTCGGGCACATGGGTTCTCACATGGTCTGCCTGCGGATGCTGATGTCGACTGCTGCGGCTGTGATGCTGCTGCCTACCCGCCCCATCCGCCCGTCCATTCACAGCATCCACACTGAGGGAGCACCGGGCGCTGCTGTAGCCTATAGAGGAGACCAGCTGCAGTCTGAATGAGACAAATGGTGCCTCCATTGACATCACGAATTTGTTTTGTTTGGGATAAATAAAGCTTCGTGGATGTGTGATGTGAGGCAGGGCCGCTAAAAGAGAGACACCCTGCATGCGCATCACGGTGCCAGATGGACTTTCTAAATCCGCAAGCCGCAGTGAGTGACCTGTCCGGGGGATTTTTTCCCTCACTGACACGAGTATTGCTATAGTGTGGTATAATCTGACAACACCATTTAATGCCAGTGAGGGGCAAAAACAGATAAGGGTAAACAAATCGGAGCATCCTAGCCTATTTGCAGAGATGAGACAAACAACAGCTGCTGTTTTGGAGGAAAAAAATAGAAGAAAATGACCAGACTCTAACCTGTGACTTGTTTTTTGTAACTACGTCTCAACATTTTCAGGCCTATTTTTTTATATAGTGCGCTTTAATTAAGTTTGAAGAATATAACAACAGCAATAATAATAATAATAGGGTAACAAATAAACAGCTGCGAATAGAAAAGGAGAAATAATAGGCTGCTGATATGCCAGTTCAGGTAAGTTCAGATAAGGTGCTGCCATAGTGCCGTCTGCAACATTTTTGTGTATCCTAATAAAAAATGCTGTTTTCCCAAGTAGCTAGCATTCGGTTAATATTTTAGGGGGAACACAGCAAAAACAGTTAAAGCAAACGAATTCCTCCATTTCTTTATTTCCACTAGGCTACACTAGACTGTGTCCATTACTAGCAGGCTTAATAGTAGCCAGCTGTTGTTGAACTTCTATAAAAGAAGATTATAGCATACGTGCTGTTTTGATGCTTAGTATTACTGACAATTTTAGGATGTTGTTATCATTCAAGCCGTAATCTGTAAATAATTACCTGGATTTTGAATCCACCGCTGTCACATGATCTCCAACTTCAAACAACCTTTTGAATGACTGATGCTGCTTTAAAATGCAACTCGAAAATCTAAAAGTTGTAAAAACAAGACCAGTCGTATAACACAGCCTATTATATACAGGACTACCACATATACACGACTAAAAAGTAGCTTTGGTTGTGTATTTTGTCTTATTTTACAAATTAGTCAAACTGTTTCTTGCTGCTGTGGCAAAACAATTTGGCATTATGTATCAGCTGATAAAGGTTTTATTTAACTTATCAAAAGCAAAAGTGATATGATAAAAGCCATACAATTCACGTACCCAACTGTATGTTTGTATTACATTTTTATTACACTGGTGAGAATATTCAAAACATTAACAAGGATATTACACAAAATATGAGACAGAGAACAAGAGGAGTAACGTCTGCTGGAAAATACTAAAAACATAATGTAAATAACATAGCTTGAATTTAAATAGTGATAAAGCCGTAAACTGTGGTTAATAACCACATTTAAGTTGGTTTATTGCATCCAAAATAGTACCATTACACTTTTGTATAACTGATGAACTCAGTGAACCTGAAAATGATTTTAGAGGATTACCTATATTATATATATAAAACTGTGAATGATAGTTAATAACATAAAAATAATACAACAGCAATAATGAATTAAGAATAATTAACATTTGATGAACTTGTAGTGAGAGAATAAACATTACATTATAAATTAATACGATAAATACATTACAGACAACACCGTTTAATAGATACAGTACATGTCAGTCTATCTATTCCAAAAAATAATAGTTTTATGATATAGAACATCTTATCTTGTCTAAAATATAGCGTTACATCAAAACATCTATTCAAACATTCATTTTAAGTGTCTTTTTTTAGATTTATTTTAATTTTTTTGTAGAACAGAATATACAAACAACCAGTCATTCCAGTTCATAAATAAAATATAAAAAAGGTATTAATAGATATATAATAACTTAAAGAAAAAAATAACTAAAGAAAAAGTAAAGGTATAAGTGACAGACATCTTCAAGGAAAACATTCTGAATAGATTTTGATAATAAGATAAGATACAACTTCATTCATCGCTACAGCATCTCA
This sequence comes from Scomber scombrus, assembly GCF_963691925.1. NCBI lineage: Eukaryota > Metazoa > Chordata > Actinopteri > Scombriformes > Scombridae > Scomber > Scomber scombrus. The sequence goes on along the minus strand of NC_084970.1, from coordinate 27,310,684 downwards.
AAAAGATAGTGATATGAGAAAAAACAACAATAAAATTAAAAACTAAAAAAAGGACCTTAAAGGGCAATTATAACATATATATACAACAATTAAATCAAAAACTAAATAGGAAATAACAATAATAATAATACTAATAATACTTCTACAGATCTTATGTGAAGTCTTGATTTAAAAACAAAACAAAACAAAAAACACAACTCTCCTAATCTTTCCAATATACAGCACAAAAAAAATGAGCAGCAAGGTCATGTATTATCCTACGGTCCCTGAAGGCGGCGCCGTGACGTCATGACGCCTCTCATAGCTCTGCCTCAATGGCGATTGCAACAGATCCGCAGAGCTGTGAGAGCGGAGCGCACTCAGACCTCCGCCGGGTTTGATTCAAAATACACAACCATACCAATGCGACAAACGAGGACTGTGAGTAATATCTGACATGTCGATTGCTTTTCATCCTCATTATGTACATTATATGTCGTCGTAGTGTGTATTAGCGGGTTTATCCGACGTCGGCTTTGTGCTGCTTTAGCGCCGCTCCACGTAGTCAGGAGCCTCCGCCAACAACGACCCCTTTGTTCACGGTGTCCGCGGATTTCACAGTAAAGAAGATGGGGCTTTCTGTTTTATGAGATGAACCGTGTGTTACCTGCTTATCAATTGTGTATGTGTGTGTGTGTGTGTGTGTGTGTGTGTGTGTGTGTGTGTGTGTGTGTTACTGGGTCGGCCAAGGATGTGATAAATTAAACTCGACGTCTGTCAGTAAAGCTTGTCAGCCCCGACACTTCAGCTTCTTTTCGACACGAAGGCCACAAAAATAGGCGGTATAATCGTGTAAAAACGCGGATTTAACACTCTGGGTTTAGTCTGTAAAGGTGGGTTTCTTGAGTTATCCTCACGGGTGTTACTCTAAGCTAAACATGTGCCGGGGGTATATCTCAATGTTATCGATACCCAGAAAACCCGGACTTGAAGCGCCTAAACGAGCGGGGGAGGGGTTAGTTTCCATTGATGACACCACGTTTCTACTGAAGCCAGTTAATGAGGATGTTTGTTTTTTGTCTTTTATTACTTTTTATGAAATCCCAATTTTATAGTTTAATTTTAAGGGTGTGGTATGATTAGATTTGTTTTTGAAATGCAGCTTGACACAATAAAATAATTTAAAATAACCTGAGGGAGTTTGATCTTTGTACTCTGACACTGTAAAGTTTACTTTCTTACCTTTTTGTTTTTTTTTCTGTTTTTCTCTTTGTCTTTCAGGTTATAGCCAAGTAAAATGGAGGATAGTTTCGATTGCGACTGTGGCGAACTTGAGCCACCTGATCATTGAGGGTGAAAAATTACTTTGAAGACTTAAAGGCCAGACTCATTTCAGTTTAGTTTTAATCAGGTGACTTTGACAGGTGAAAATTATACAGACGGATAAATAAATACAAAAAAAAAAACAACAACAAAAAAAGTAAACACAAAAGTGCATTTTGGCACATTTCATATATGAAGCTGCTCAGGACCAGTCATACACTGAATGTACCTGCACTGTGAGGATGCAACTACTTGCTTTTAGAGTTTAATTTAGTTCAAGTGCTTTTTTAAATTGGCCTCAACATCCATTCCATTGAAGTCTATAAACACTAGTTTACCAACAGTTTTCTCTCCTTACTCAACATGGAAAGAAAGTTTGACTACACAACAGAGCCCTGCATCTGACAGTGACAGCTCGATAGGGGTCGGCAGGGAGGGGGGATTTGGTAGTCATCTGTACAGGGGTCAGTTAGCTCAGTGTCCGATAGCTTATCTATCAGATCAATTCTGTTGTCGTAAGCGTTGGACCTGAACAAGCGAGAGACCAAACATTTTAAGCTTGGTGTCAAAGCCAAAAGCAGTCATCATGGCAGAGAAGTTTGAGTCATTGATGAACATCCATGGCTTCGACCTGGGTTCTCGCTACATGGACTTGAAGCCTCTGGGCTACGGAGGAAACGGCCTGGTGTTCTCCGCGGTTGACACAGACTGTGACAAGCGTGTAGCTGTGAAGAAAATTATCTTGACCGATCCCCAGAGTGTGAAGCACGCCCTGCGGGAAATCAAGATTATCAGACGCCTTGATCATGACAACATAGTCAAGGTATGTATTTATCTTCTTATCTTATAAGTGTGGTAGAAAGTAGGAAGGAATTTTAAATGAGCGAGTATATTGACTGTTTCCTTCTTGTCATTCAGGTGTTTGAGACATTGGGCCCCAATGGTCGCAGGCTAACCGAGGACGTGGTGTCCCTGACAGAGGTGAATTCGGTCTACATTGTGCAAGAGTACATGGAGACTGACCTCTGTCAGCTGCTGGAGAGAGGCCTTCTGTCTGAGGGCCACGCCAGGCTCTTTATGTACCAGCTCCTCAGGGGCCTCAAGTACATCCACTCCGCTAATGTGCTGCACCGGGACCTCAAGCCGGCTAACCTGTTTGTCAACACAGAGGACCTGGTACTGAAGATCGGGGATTTTGGTCTAGCCCGCATCATGGACCCCCATTACTCTCACAAGGTAAGACTCATATCCAATTACCTGTTCCAGTCAGTCTTGTATTTGGAGAAAGTTTTGAATATTACTTTTATTGGGTAGTAAAACCTGAGAAACACTGTGTAGACTCAAGTTGGAGCAAAGAGCAAACATAACAATGTTTAGTTGTTTACACACTTTTCTGCCAAAGGTTCTACGTTTTGTTGCTCTGACACGTGATGTTTGGTTATTGCTCAGTAATGCGGTGCTCCCCAGGGTGACGCAGTTTCACAGCAGGAAATAAACAAGACGGGATGTAGTTCCTTTAGGTAACGCCTCTGTTTCCCTTCTCAGAAGAAGTGAGGGTGTGGAAACAACACAACCTGGGAACCAATTTTTCTCCTATTTACAAAAACATTTACTAGTAGGAGAAAAAACACGCTCAATTCATAATCTTAATATCAGACCTGGGACGATGTGATTATCTCTCGATTCAATATCACGATATTCGGGTGCCAATTTGATATGTATTACACTCTCTTAAAGCCATACTAACGAAAAATCTGTCACTAGGAACAGCATTCAAGAGGTCAGTAAGCCATAAACCAATATAAAAGTATTCTCCTGTAAGTTAAATAAAGCTCTGTTATAATAAAGTTAAATAAAGTCCAGTTACAATAAAGTTAAATAAAGTACAGTTATAATAAAGTTAAATAAAGCACTGTTATAATAAAGTAAAGATATAATGAAATTAATGAAAGCAGAACTACTGTTGCTGTCTTTCTGAAGCACTCGGAGCGGAGGCATTGACATAGTGTCCTTGAACTTGAACCTTTTCGTCAAAGGAAGGTTGGACAAAACCAACCGTTAGCTGTTAGTGGAAAGTTAAGCCGTTACCGTTAAGTCAGCGGCAACGTCGATCGTGAGGATTTATTCGCTGTCAGAGGGAAACCAACAAATTCTGACCTTCTGGACCTCTCCAGTTCACGTGCCGATGCTAACCGGGGTTTTTTCCCCAAAAAACCCAACAAATCAATGGATTACTCTCACGATAATGTGACTTAACTTTGAACAGCAGATATTATTATATAAGTTCTGAGGCTGGAGCGAATTTGTTTTGGACACGCCGCATTAAATAGCATAAAGACGTATTAATATCTGAGAGTGTCTGTTTTTCATTCAGCTCCCTTTTTCAGGAGGTCATCGCTCCATTTTCACGCCCAGGAATTAGAGTAAAAAAACTAGGTCTTGGAAAAAGCTTTTTATTTTTTTATTTGTGATACAGCTTTTCCCAGGCATTAAAAACCAGATGTTAACACACCAAAATGTTGCACATTTTAACGGCCACTATAAACCTGTATTTTGTTGTGCGGAGAGGTGTAATGGTGGCAATAAAAGTAGGCTGCTTTTGTCTTTTTTAGTATGAGAGAAGTATGGATCACCCTGTGAGATTGTAGCCAGGTGGAAGGTCTGCGTTGACCTTGTTGAGTTAGCGTCATCTTTTTCAAGGGATGAGGACATTCATTTGAAGGCCATATGGTGTTGTGATGTGTTGAAATCTAGGTTGGGAAGTCTCCCTCTCTCTCTTTCTTTCTGTAGCTGGATCTGCTTAGAGTACTGAGGCAGTCAGATGCTTACACGTGTCTCAGATTAGTCATTGGTGGCTCTGAAGTAGGCTCACGTGACGTGATTCCTCTGGCTGGCACGGCCTCATTCATATCACTTACACAGCCCAGGATCCTGCCACATCTCACGAACCACGCTGAGACCACTTTACACACACCCTTGTTTACCTGAACTGCTCATTTCCAGCAGCACCACCACCACTACTACTACTGTGTTTTTAGCTCTGACTTCTCTGATATTCTCACATGAGTCACATCTAAGATTGAGACAATGCGTCTGTCTGCAATAGGAAGAGGAAGGCGAGGAGGGGGAAGAAATGAGAGTTTCTCACAGTCACTATAACCACCCGCCCAACATTAGTGCACTCCTCCCTTGCATCAGGGTTTGCCATGTGGGCTTTTTTCCCTCTATATAAGCAGTTTTTTCCTGATGGGAAACATGCAGGCAAGTGGGCATTGAAAAAGCTGCTTGGCTGGGGTTAGCTCTCTCTCTCTTGTGTTAGACTATTGTGTGCTGTGGCAGACTACTGCTACAGAGTTTTTGTCAAGGATACAAATGCTGTAGTCCTGTAGTCAGCCTGTGACCCCCCGCTCTCATGTCCATAGTGTGTTGCTGTGTTTTGTCTGTCTCCACTATGATAACAATAGCAGTGTGGTGGTGGTGATGGTGGAGGAGGAACGCGGATATCTCCAGCAGCTTTTTTTTTTAATGGCACTATCTGATAGAAAGTGTCTGGCGTCTCCGACCAAATGAGGCCTGTTTCTAATGAACCCATCACCCCCTCCTAAAAGACACTTGAGTGCCCAGTGAAGTGTGGAGGTGTAAAAAAACAAAACATGAGTTTCAGTGTTTGGCCAGACATTAGGAGGAAATTTTTGCTTTTACAACCACCCCTCAACTTATTGCTGGCCGGGTCAGGCAGGGCAGCTGGGTGTGTGTTATTTGAATAACGTTGTTTCTAAATAAAGATGCACTCTTTGCCAATGAACCTCAGTTTCTGACGTAGTTTAATGAACATGTTATCTAGATTAGTTGTATTAGTGGCTGAGGCACAGGCACCTTTTCCTCCCACGTTCCTCCTCCTCTTGCTCGGTTTAATAAAAAACATAAATGCTTGTGATTCCCCTTCAGGCTTTAATTAATCCTGCTTGGCTCTGAATAAAGCTTGTCAGGAGTACCTGTTTTTTGGGAGGTTTTTTCTCTCCCGCTGCACTATCTTTCCTTTGTTCTGAGAAAGTAAGCCGTTTCACCCGTGTGAACTCTTCGGTCGGCCCTCGTGGTGGCCCGAGATCAAGAATGACAAGAATTCACGTGCAGTCACCCAACTTCTGGAGGCAAGACTCCCCAGCCTCCTTTTTTCCCAGCCAGCTCTTTGTGTTGTTGTGGGAGTCTCGCTCATGGCCTTATTTGAAGCTTATTGTGAAGCCTGCGTTCATTTCCAGCTGTAGTTTAACAAGAGAAAGAAAGAAAGAAAGAAAGAAAGAAAACTTAAAGGTTGGGAGTTGATTTAAGGAAGTCATTTTAGATCTAAACAAAGCTCTTTTTGTTAGATAGCTTAAAGGATTCACATGTTTTTCACAAAGTTAATAATGAACTATTTCCTTTTTAAGTTGAGAAGTATTTTTTTCTTTTTAAAACGAAGACGCAAAATGCAAGAAAACACTTGTGTGGGTGTTTAAAAATGTCTTGTTTGCATGTTCGCAGAAGTCAGAGTAGTTGTACTAATATATGAACTTGGAAAAAAACCCTCATATGTAGGATCGTGTGTCCGCCTTTTTGGCTCCGTATAAGATTCAGTAATTTGAGATGCTCTCCAGATAACAACCGGGACGTTTTCAGGAATGTTATAAGAAGAAGAAGAGGAGGGGGGGTTGATGGGTTCACCGAGGTCTCTTCGGCCACACAAGCTTCCTCCATAACACACAAAAAACACACATTTGACCCAATTATTGAGCCAGCAACAGACTTCATGAGATCCAAGAAGAGGGAAAAACTGGGGAGAGTCGACGCAAGGCCTAATTAAAGTCAGAGAGGTGGTTTCACACATGTTCCCACATCTGAATCCTGCAGTTTTTTTAATTTAACAGTAGCTTTATCATGTGTTTAAAGAATCATGGCATGTGATAGAAAGTGTCCAGAGTGTTGTGAGGCTGCAGTGAAGCTCAACTTAATCTCTATTTTTAGTCTCATGGTTTGCCAGAGAAATTGTGTGTGTGTGTGTGTGGGTGGTCGGGTTTAAAAACTGAAATGCAATCACTGCCAACGAGGAGGGAATTGTATCGAATACCAGCAACCAGCGTCTGTGAGCAGCTTTTTTATCTTCTGGAAAAATGGAGGCTGGGTCGGTCGAGGTTGGATGAGCTCACTTAGTCCACACCAGCAACTTTTCACTGACATGTGGTCAGACCTGCTAAAGGTTGCTATGACTAACTGCCGGAGCCTGTTATGAGTCACTAAATGTCACCCTGCTCTGATCTAGATCAGGTGATTTATGTTATTCGCCAACTGCTGTCAGTAGTATTGAAGTGGATGGTGCTCACGTGTCTGTCTTTGTTTGGGGGTTTTTTTGTGGCGAGTGTCCCATTTTAAGAAAATAAGTGAGAATAGATTTGAGCAGGAATGTTCACCTAATGCACTTTACGCCCTCGGCTGCTTGGTAAACTCTAATCTCAGAAATTTAAGTTCAGAGTCCATCGCACACACTGAATTGTCCTTACGCAACGACCCAAGTCTCTTTCAAGATAATCTATATCTGCTGCAATACTCAATACAGATGGTTCCATGTTTTTTTAAAATATTATTTTACGGTAACCACGTTCATATCAGGTCAGATTTACTTGTAGTCTCTTAAAATGGGTGCAGGCCCAACCCTAGCAGCTTCCAGTCAGTAGGCGTGATCTGCATGTGCGTGTGTTGCTTCCTTGTAATTCCCCTTGACCTCTTTGCAAGCTCCTCCGGTGAAAGCCACTGCGCTCAGACTCAGATTAGCCGGTTACCTGATGGCGGGGTGGGGGGGTTATAGTTACACTCGTGCGTGGTGTGTCATTTATAGGGTCCCATCAAAACAAGGGCGTGTAGAGCAATGATGCACTCCAGGATCGCGTGACATCAAGTATTTGCAGCTAAATTAGGGCAGAAACAGGAGCCAGGCTCAGTGGTGAGCCGACCATTTTGGTCTGGCCACAACCTAAAACTGCATGAGGCGTAGAGGAAAGACAGAGACAGAGAAGGGCAGTGAGGGTGTTGTTTAACCACCTCCCCTCCCCCAATGTCCCAGTATACACACATGCACACACACACACACAGGTCAGTCTCCTTTGTGTTCACCATCCTCCTAACCAGGCACTATGTGTTAGCAGAGTGCAGATTGGTGTCACTGGTGTGTCGGGGTTTGTGTGTGTGGGGGGCAGCGGGGGATTATCCGGCTCTCTCAGAGTGCTGACAGGGCCCGCACGTGTCTGATCTCCCCCTTTTCATCTGTCTTTTCTCTCTGGGGTCTTTGTCTCCGTGGCGTGCTGCGTACGTGACCGGCACAGAGCGGATCCGTCAAGGAGACTGCACGGGGGTTATGAAGTTTAGCATGCACCATAAGGCACGGTCTGTTGTTAGACTCGTGTCCACGGAAGTGTTGTGCAGCAAACAAAGATACCTCCAAAGTAAATGAGGTCACGTTTAGTTTGGTTTTGTGCCACTTATTGATCAGTAGATTTCGGACAAATACGGTTCTGAAGAGGGCTGAAACTAGCAATTATTTTAATTATTGATTATCACTGTCTTCCCAAAGCAACAGTCTATCATCCAGAGATATACACATACATATGATACACTATACAAAGATTCACTATCTTACTTACTATAAAAATGACACAAAATGATTGATCCAATTAGTTGGATCAATTAATCGTTGCAGCTCTAGTTCAGAGTCATACTCTCTTGTACCATCTGAGTTGGGTCCGTACATTCATGTCCGGTCTCCTCTGTGTTACAGGGCCATCTCTCTGAAGGTTTGGTCACCAAGTGGTACAGATCTCCTCGCCTGCTGCTCTCTCCAAACAACTACACCAAAGCCATCGACATGTGGGCCGCCGGCTGCATCTTTGCTGAGATGCTCACAGGGAAAACCCTGTTTGCAGGTAAATGTCTGACTGTTACACCTCATGTAGAATTATACTGGCATTTGGTCTTTGAAGCAGGTGTTGTGACATTGAGTGAAGGTCTAGGTCAAAACAGACAGGAGATTGACCCAGAATGAGTCCTGCTTTTACTCTGTTTCGTTGCTTTTCCACCTGAAACTGGAAGAGACGGTTATTTCTACATGTGTAAACCGATTTTTGTTTGTTGAAACTGCCCTGAGCCGAACACAAGGCAAATAACTTCCCTGTGCTCACGATCAGCTGCTACGCTCAAAACAAACTCACTCCTGCAAACGCTGACTGTTGTGTAACTTTTATAAAAAAGTGCCTGATTTTTTTTTTTTTTTCTGTCTGGTGCTTCAGGGGCCCACGAACTGGAGCAGATGCAGCTGATCCTGGAGTCCATCCCCGTACTGCGAGAGGAAGACCGGCAGGAACTCCACAGCGTAATCCCCGTCTTCATTCGCAACGACATGTCCAAGCCTCACACACCGCTTGCTAAGCTGCTGCCTGAAGTCAGTCCTCAGGGTGAGTGCCATGTAATTTTTTACATTTACATTTTTACTCACAGTCTCGTGGACGCAGACACAAGACCAGGGTCAGGGTCAGGGTCACATCTGTCTCACATCACGTCTCATGTTTCCTGCGTGATAACCTCATTGTCTCTTTTCTCTCTGCAGCCCTGGATTTCCTGGAGAAGATTCTGACCTTTAACCCCATGGATCGTTTGACTGCGGAGGAGGCCCTGGCTCACCCCTATATGGCTGACTACTCCTTCCCCCTGGACGAACCTGTCTCTCTGCACCCCTTCCATATCGAGGACGAAGTAGATGATATCCTGCTCATGGACCAGAGCCACAGTCACACTTGGGACAGGTATGCTCGCTCTCTTATTCCCTCTCCTACACCTGCTCTCTGTGAACAGATTCAGACGTGGATAGTTGGATGTTTTTTTTGTGTGAGCTTCATTGGAGAATAGCTTGCTCTCTAAGCAGTAATAATGTTGATATGTAGGTCACCCGACAAGTTCCTCTGTTTTTTAATGTGTGTTTGTGTATTAAAGTCTCTCTCTTTCTCTATCAGGTATCATGAGAGCCAGCTGTCAGAGGCAGACTGGCACTTGCACAGCACCCATGACCCAGATGAAGTTCAGGTGGACCCGAGGGCCCTCTCCGATGTAACAGATGAGGAAGAAGTTCAGGTGTGTTTCAACAATCACAAACCTCTGAGTTCTCCTCAGCATATTAGTATTTTAGAAATAAATGTGAATGTTGAATGAAAATGTGCAGCTCCGATGTGATCATTTACAGTTAAATAGATACAGTGTGTAGACAAGAAATCACAAGTAATAGAAAATAGTTTTTAGTTTTATAAAATACACATTTTGCTCTGGATGAGAAAACAAGAGCTCAGTGTCTGTCATCTCTTTTCAGGTGGATCCTCGTAAATATGCTGATGGAGATCGGGAAAAGTTCCTGGATGAGCCGTCCTTCGACTACTCCACTCTGTTCCCGCCAGAGCGATCCTGGCAGGAGGACCATCACGAGAATAAATACTGTGACCTGCAGTGTAGCCACACCTGTAACTACAAGGCCGTGTCCCCCTCCTACCTGGACAACCTCATCTGGAGGGACAGCGAGGTCAACCACTACTACGAACCCAAGCTCATCATCGACCTCTCCAACTGGAAGGAGCAGCAGAGCAAGGAGAAGGCTGACCGTAAGGCCAAGAGCAAGTGCGAGAAGAATGGGCTGGTGAAGGCACAGATCGCACTGAAGGAGGCCGAGAATACCCAGAGTCCAGTGGAGAAGGACCGAGAGCAGGAGAAACATCAGACACAGCCCCAAAGCCAGCAGAACCAAGGCTTTGACTTTGACTCCTTCATCGCCAGTACAATTAAACTGAGCCTGCAGCCGGAGCCGTGTCAGGAGGCGGCCCTGCTGAGCGAGGTTGGCCTGCTGAACGAGCTCAACTCTTCTGTCTCCCAGCTGGACGCTTCCCGCTCAGGCTCCATGTCCAAGTCCATAAGTCAGGAGAAAGAGGAGAAGTGCCTGGTTAACCTTGCCCAGTTAGGCAGCGGAGGAGTGCTGGGAGTCAGCAGCGACGGCGCCTGGCCCGCTCACCCCTGGGAGAGCTTCGGCTCCGGGGAGAGAGCCAGCGAGAACGGCTGTTTGATAGACGAAGCATGCTGGGATATTCGCAAAGAGGACCACTTCCAGAAGGAGAGCACTTACACCAGCTACCTGGACCGCCTGTTCAGTCGGAAGGAAGAAGGGGTCGGAGAGACCGTGGCCAGTCCGGAGATGGAGCCCTCAGAGGGGAGGGAGAGAGAGTTGGACGAGAGCTTCCTCGGCAGAAGCACAGAGATAGTGTTCAATATGCAGCTGGACTCTCTGGCCCTGCCCGGCTTTGACAGCACCGATGACTTGCCTCTAAAATCCATCCAGGCGTCCCTCACCCCCTGCGCTGTCAAATGCTCCCCACAGATTGCCCACAAAACATACAGCAGCATCTTCAAGCATCTTAATTAAAGAAATATATATCCTCCCTCACAGTGCAAAATCTAGACAGATTTGTTTTTATGTTGTTTTTTTAATAATATGGTATATTATTGTACTTGAATCATTTCATACCTTTTTTTATTACAGTTACTTTAAAAAATGTTTTTTTGTTTTTTTAAGAGTTGAGATGGGTGATTTATTATATTTAAGGAGTTTTGGTCATCACTCTGAGCCTTGATCACCAGGCCTTCATGGGTTAATGTCTACGCCCTCATTGCTAAACTGGCATGTCATGCACACACTTATGTACTGTAGATGAACAGAGAGTGGGAGAGAAGTCGATAGAAGAAAGATGGATGGGCGGAAAGCGTTAAAAAGAGGATGTTTGGCTGTTGGGTGCGACATGAAGAAGGATGGTAGACGATAACATGGCTTTTAAAGTGCTTTCAAACAGCCTCTCCTGGGACGGGATACACAAGGAAAAAAGGGGGGGATGGGTTGTCTTGTTTTTGTTTTCTTTCTTTTCCGATTATGACTTTATAACATTTTTTTCCCAAAAGAAAGCTTCCTTTATAACCCTTTCATACTGTAAATCTGACACATGATGCCAGCAGCAACCATTATCGTAGGCGTTAATGTAAATGTGTTATCTACCTCAAGGTAACAGCCGCGAGAGACACTCGAAGCCGCACTAGTGCTTTACACACATGACCATCCTCATACCATGAAATGAAGTGGTCGCGTAGATGAAATCTGTCTCACTTTAGCATTTAACATAGTAAGGTGTTTCAGTAATCATTATTTATTTCTAGCAGATGTGCGATATTTATTTTATCAAAAAAATGTGTTATTTCAATGTGATTGTTGAAGATCGAGGAGTTGGACAGACTTCCATTTTCCTTTCGGCACTATATGGGCGTGTAAGTGTTCCTTTTGTTTTTATGGTAGGATGCAAAATTCATCTGTTTGTTCTAAAAAGAAGTTGAGGCTTTCCATTTTTCCATCAATATTGTCCTAATGGATATCATTCTTTTTGTTATTTTTATTTATAGGTGCATTCTGTCTTTAGTGGAAAAAAACTGCTTTATGGTTTAAAGAAGCACCTAAAAGTCTTAATTTTTTATCTAAATGTAATGTAAAAAAAATTGCGTGCATGGAGGTAAGAGAAAGGTACATTAAAAGTAAAGTTAATGGTGAGTATAATGTACGTCAGTTTTAATTGTACGTTTTTTGTTAAATTTATATGTACTTTTTCCAGGCAAGCATGACGAATTAGGTTAAGGTGTAGCATGTAGAACACATATGAACTTTTTTTTTTTTTTTTTTTTGTAATCATTGGTTCCCCTGTTCTACAAAATATCTCAAAATAAAATTACTGGCAAAGAGTTTGGTCTCCTTCTGTTATTTCTTCACGGTCACTGACAGCGCTCGGCCCCTCAGTTAAGTGGTGTTTTTGTAACTTGAATTTTGTGTGACTGCAAACGGCCACAAGATCCTTGTTGGTTGAGAAATGCTGACCACAGTGCTGCCACCTCCACCTATTTAATGTGCACGTTGGCGGATGAAATTACACTTGCGAGCGCCGGGGACACGGGCTTTTGAGTCACCAGCTAAATGTGGCTCTGACTACTATATATTAGAGCTGTCGTCTTGGTGCACAGATTCCCACCTGCTTTTTCGGTATAAAACGACACATAGAAACAAGCAGGATTACATAACTAACGTGTAAAGTTTCACACTTGGCTGCAACAATTCGCCCGTCTTGCAATAGAGACACTTGTTGCCCAGTCAGCAAAATAGGTGATGCCATTTCATGTCCCAGAAGACACAGCAGTGTATTTACCAACTTCTCTATAATTTAATATTGCATCAGTGAGAACCGAATGAGATGGTGACACTCAGCGGTGTGGAAACTGGGTTTCTCAAGGTTGTAGTGGCCTTTTCAATGTCACTCTGATAGTCCATTTAGTGTAGTGTGAAGTCATATTCTCACTCTATATTTGCTCCTGTAATGTATATTTCTTCAGATGAAAGATATTTTAGTGTCAAGATAAATTGTTTTCTGTACCAAAATATGTAAAGGGGGATATTAAAAGATTTTGGATATCTTGGTAGATAAATGTTTGGGTGTAGGAAACAAAAACACTGGTTCATATTGTGTATAATTATCTGAGATTACCGTCACTTACACTTGGCGTAAAAATTGTAATTACAAGCTGCAAAAATACTCCATCACATTACATTGACCTAAGAGGTGCTGCTTTCAAAATGCTACTTAACTACACGTACACGTGTATTTATCAGCAAAATGTACTAAAGGTGTCAAAAGTACAGTATAAAATCAGAATTATAATAAGGGGGTATTATATTTCAATTTTAATGTAGTTGGTTGAGTTGGAGCCAATTTGAACTACCTCAGAAACAGTTGGGTAGTTACATTTGTAACAAGTAGCATTATAGTTTATAAACGGATTACCTGCTTTTGTATGATCTGTATCTGTAACTATAGCTGTCAAATATGGTAAATGTAGAGTAAAATGATTTTTTCTTTTTCTATATATTCCATCCCTGATGTAAGTTTATATTTATATTACACATTTAAAGTAGCACCAAAGTACAAGAAGCTGTTCCAACACTGCTAATAGCTCAATAAAGCACACTTTATAACCCTAGGGTTTCCTTCAATGGATAATCCTGATTATCTAAGGTAGCAACATCTTTTGGTGTCAAAGTGAATTGTCACCAAAAGATCTGCTCACAGTTGCATGAAACATCCTGCATGTTTCTTAATAGATGTTTGAGCCACTTATACATAATGTGAATAAGTAAGAGACTCATTTATGACCTCAGTGGAAGGGAAAAGCTGTAGTACAAAGGTTTGAGCCAGTTGTGTCACAATTATCGGCTACAGCTGGGCTTCGCTTCACTGCTGCTACTTCCTGCTGAGAGAAATTAGAGCAGCTATGTGTTGTTTTTCTGCTCTCTTGGTAACAATACAATCCTCTGCCACAGTGATTAGACCCTGCTGGAATACTCTGATGTAAGTAAAGGGGCCCGAGTTGTGCCAAGAGACTGAATGTAGGCCAAAGACTTCTTCACCAAAGACTTCACTGTCTTCACTTCCACTACCTCAACATGTCCACCTGTCTTCTCAAAACTTCTCTTCAGCTTCCTCTTGCTCACTCTTTCACATACACACCTCACTTTAATATGCCGCCCTCCCCTCCGCCTCCACTAACTGTCACTCATCCTGCCCCTCTGAGGTCTGAGGTCTACCCCAGGTTCACAGCCTGTCAGGTATTGTCAGGTTAAAAATAAATCCCAGGAACACAGATAAGCAGCTCAACTCAGCACCCACCAGCTGATAGCATTGACTGCTAATTCAAGGTCATGAATGCTACTCTCTTTCCTGGAAGGCCAATTTAAACTCAGTGTTTGAGATTCAGGAAGAACTCCCTAAGCTTCTACAGAATTTCCTACGGCGGAAAATACTGAAATAACTTGTGTAGGAGTTCTTTGTGATAATTGTGATGACCTGCTTGGCGGTGTGCTTAACGAAATGTGGAGACAAAGTTCAAGCTTCCCAAACAGCCGTCTGCTCAAACTTGACGCCGTTCATTATGGCTGCTCACTGTCAGTATGTGTGTCCATATTCAGACCAGAGTTGGTTAGAGTGCTGTATACTAAAGTTAGAGCACAAAGTGACTTTATAAATAGATGTCAGCTCTCAGGGACCTGCACTTTGAAAGCTCGAGCCGCTGCCAAAATTACAAAGCGTCCTGAACAGTGACATCAGATCAGTGTAGCATTTTAGGTGACTTCTGAGCAATGTGCGGCTCTAACGTCCGATTTACTTTTCAGGGATGCCTCAAATGAGAACAAACACAACAGGCTGCAGGTTTCCCTTACCATGCTCCAAATTAATTGCCTGTGCACTCAGCTTGATAAGAGCAAGAGTTTCACTGCACGTACTCAAGTGAAGCAGTCTTGGAAAACTTTAAAGTCCACTGTGACTGCAGAGCATCTTTGGACAAGACGCTTTAACATGAGCCAATACTTTAAAGTTTAATGTGACTTTGTGAAGGAGTATAGAAGAGTGATCAGATAGAGAAAATTGTGTTAGTGCCCGATTAGACTGAAGTACCCTGAAGCTGACGTGATAAACAACAGAGGCTAACACGCTAATTCGTGCCCTCATTCAAACTAAATCATTCTAAAAGCTTATTAATATTCACAATGTCCTCACGACAAAATGTTCCCTCTGCAACACCTGTTCCTGCTAAAGCACATTTATTACACAGATATGTAATTTAGCTGAGAGTTTTCATAATGAAACATCTCTTACTGTGCGTGTATACAAGCAAAAGCCTCCAAAGACCCGAAGAAATGTGTTTTTTTATCTTGTGCAAACAAATGTTGTAGGAACAAGTTGATTTACTGTAAATTAAGATGTTTCTCTTCCATGCAGGTGCACACTGACAACAGGTTTAGCAAGTGAAAGGGCAACGCATATTTAGGCCATGGTCCAGGGAAGATTCATCAGTTTACATTAGGACTGCAACTAATGATTGTTTTCATTAATGCTTAATCTGTAGTTTCTAGTTTATATGAATGTTTATCGAATGCTAAGAAATTGGTCTCAAAGGACTCAACAAAACAACGTATTTGTCAAAATGATCATATATCTGATACGTTTATATGCCGTTTTTATGTATTTATTAGCATACTGACAGCTTCCCAAGAAAATCATTCAGCCCCATATCTACAAAACAAGCAGTAATCAAACAGTTATTGGGATCAGCTTAATGGAAGGCAAATAACTTCCATAAAGATAATTAACTTGTTATATTGCTCATTTTTAATAAGTTCACAAAGTATTATCTAGACAGCAATATTGATTGAAGCAAATTATCCTGGTAAAAGTAAATTGAGTTTAATTGTTCTTTCATAATTAGAAAAACAAAAGCAAACACATCTCTGATCAGTGTGCTGTACTTGCATGTAGTTATAAGGCCTCAGTTCATTTCTGCAGGTGTTTAGCTGAGCCAGCTTGAAAAAAAAGAAAGATAAACTTATCAGCTGTTCTCATTTTCCACATTGTGGCCACATTTTCCGAAGACCGCTGACAAAAAAAACCTGCATACATTCCCACCAAAATAACAATTCCTCATGCTTTCCAAAACAAAGTTGACCTTAGCACGCGGACATTCCCACTCGTCTCTCTCCCTCACAAACAAACAGACATTTAATTACAGACAAAAGTACAGAAACACAACTGATACATACATAAATGACCACCTATTTCACAAGCAATCATGTTCTGTATTGATCATTGTATTGCCTGGCAGAGCTACAACATAATGTACTTTTCCACAGACCTCCCAGGAGACACCACGGCTATATTTAGAAATGCAGTTTCACACAACATGATTTATATTCACACTGGATTTTCATTCACATACATTGCACTGCATATGAGTCAGTGAATAGTCTGGCACAGCAGTGAAGAGGTGAAGACAATTTGTTCCTCAAATAAGAACAAATGTGTGTCTGTGTATTTTACTACCAGAGAGCAGAAACCTTACATTAACAACATCAGCACTTTGCACAGCAAAATTCAGTCTGACTTGCTGATTCTTCAAAATAAAATTTGAATTTACAAAGAATTCAAATAATTGTTTTTGTGCTTAATGCATATAAATGAATGGTTGTATGAATGATTCTACCAGTCAGTGTGTGGCCAGTGTGAGCCAGACAAGAAGTCATTATGAGAAGTCTGTGCGTTCACACTAACTGGTGCGACCTTTCACAGGTTATTAGCAGAAGGAAATGAGGGAGCATCAGCAACAATGTTTCACCTCTAGAGACATCTTTGTGCTTTTAACTTTGTGGCTTTGTCAGATGTTACATGTACTCAATTACTGTAATTAAATACAATTTTGAGATACACTTTACTCATGTATTTCCATTTTAATGATACTATTTTAAAGAAAATATTTGAAATTCAGCTGTGTTGTGATATCACATTAACTTAGCGAATTAAAGACTAATCAGGAATTACTAAATGTTGGCAGGACTGTGGAGAAACTAATCTTTACTACATAATCTTGTCCTGCCCAAAGAAGAAGAACATACACTAAGAAAAGGATCAATTCATTCAAAATTCATTTTTTGTTATTAAATTAATCATTTTTTTGTACTTTCTGAGGAAAATGCAGAGCACATTAGTGGGAAAAAAGTGGTCAGTATCTGTCTCTATCAAAGAATATTAAGAGAGAGTTAGTTAGTTAGTTAGTTAGTTAGCTAGTTATGAATAACTGGAATAAAAAGTATAAAATAAACACACAACTGCACCACCACATGACTCCTTTCCTGTAAAACCAAAGCCAACTACACAATATGGGATAAAAATGATGTCAGTATTTACAAATACATGTAACCAAAATGGAAAAACAATAACTACTACTGTGTTATACGGAAGAGCATTAGGGCCACGGAGTAATATATTAATTCTAAATCTCTGAGAGAAAAAAGTCAAAGTTTTCGAGAAAAAAGTCAAAATTTTCGAGAAAAAAAGTCGAAATTTTAAAAAGTCGAAATTTTCTCGAGAAATAAAGTCAAAAGTTTTGAGAAAAAAAGTCGAAATTTTCGAGAAAAAAGTCAAAATTTTCGAGAAAAAAAGTCAGAAATGTAGGCTACCAGGAAGACCCAGGTCATTCAGAGCTGGAGCTGACAGACTTCGTGTCCTGGCATAGTGCTGCTGAAATGGAGGATTTAATTAAATGTTACTTCGAGATTGGATTATCTAACAAAGAGATCCTTGCAGTCTTAGCACAGAATCACAGTATTGTGATTTCTATTCGGACCTTGAAGAGGCGGTGTCGTGAACTTGGACTGTGTAGGAGGCGAAATCAGTCGGACATAGACAATGTGATAGCCTTCGTGCAGGAGGAACTGCATGGGAATGGACAGATGCAGGGGTATCGTTGGCTACACCTACGAGCTATCCAGAGGGGGTTTGTGGTGTCTCAAAGGACTATAAGGCTGATACTCAGGGCACTTGATCCTCGTGGGGTGGAAATTAGACGGGCACGAAAGTTTTGACTTTTTTCTCGAAAATTTCGACTTTTTTTCTCGAGAATTTTGACTTTTTCCCTCAAAACTTTTGACTTTTTTTCTCGAAAATTTCGACTTTTTAAAATTTTGACTTTTTTTTCTCGAAAATTTTGACTTTTTTCTCGAAAATTTTGACTTTTTTTCTCAGAGATTTAGAATTAATATATTACTCCGTGGCCCTAATGCTCTTCCGTAGTGTTACCTACTACTGCTGCCATATTTATGCCATTTTAATTTCATCAAAACGTTGCCTGCTTCTCATCATACAATATTTTGAGTTTAAACTGATATGAAATCAAGATAAAATCATTAACAGATCTGCATTTATGGACAGAGTAATGTGTGTTTATCAGCCTTGCATCTGTATGTTTTTGTCTCACACAGTACAAGACCGCAACTTGCAAACAGCTGTCTGACAGCTGTGAAGCCTGCAGAATACGGGACATAACAATCGTTTTCTAGTTTTGATGCATCCATCTAAGAAGTCAGTCGAAAAAAGAAGAAGCTCTGACAGTTTCATCCATTTACGCTTTTTGTCTTTGTTCAGCTGTTTGCCAGAGAACAGAAGCATTTAAATGTATAGTGATTGCACTTTCAGCTGCAGTTTCTCAAAGAAAATCAGCAGGATGGTGTTGAAAAGCATTCTCCTAACATCATTTGAGTGGTGTTACACTGCAAAATATTGCCTACATGTTTATTTCTTGAGACTCCTACATGAATTAAAAGATGATCACCTTTCTATTTTATTATTTGTTGTGTGGGTGACATGATGCACTGGCCTCCTTTTACAGTGGATACTGGATGATGCTCTCTGTGGGTAAATGAATAGGTCTTATATTAGAAATTGCAGAAAGCTCAAAGGGCGTACTGAGGGAGAGAAGATGCTCTTTGATATTAACGGATTAACATATTTTGAGCTTGAAAGTAGATTTGATTTATGCAAGAGAGCTTCCAGAGCCCTCGAGCTGATTGTGTGATTCTTCCACCCCCAATGACAGAAGGCAAGTTATTGTCACGACGCCCCGGTGCTGCTGCATATACAATAGATTCACTGTGGAAAAACACTTAGCAAATAACTGTTATTGTTTGATCATCTCATTTAGTTCTATTTCTGTACAGCAAAACATTGCAGTGTTGCCATCAATTCATCCTGCACAGAGGCTTGAAACCTTACATGAAACCTTTTACTTACAATTTGTAAAGATTTTCTTTTTTTTCTAGCATTGTGCGCACTGTTAGACATGTGACATGCAAGGTGAACTTTTGCCTAATGATGGCAGTAGAGGGATTATTGTGAAATGTTCTCATGTACTTTGGGGACTTTTGATAATGATTTGGCAAAACAGTGCAGAGACATGTATTTTGTTTGGTGTCTTAATTGCCAAATATATTTGCATGTCACAACCAACAGCCTGGAATACAATTTGCTGTTTCTGTTCCCACGTGGAGCATGTTGGATCAAATCGGCAGGAAAAAAATATTTTTTGCCATGACTGCAGCAATGTAGGTTGAATAATTTACCAGGATCTTTTTTTACTGAACTGATCTTGGGTTGATAGAACAACATACAACATACAGTGTCACTGATGCAAATGGACCTGAAACCAGTTGTTAAGCTGTTTGCACCCACAGCTTCGGATATGCAGCCCTGGATGAGCAGTTCTCGTCCAACCTGTGCTACCAGGTGTCAAGAAGCAGTTTAGAGTTGCAGATGTAGCTGTTGTCTAACCAGCTGCGTGCATAAGTGCGTGTTGGAGGACTTTCTATGTAGAATTCACACGGTTCAGAGTATCATCATCTAGGATTATTGGTTTGGAGAGGAAAGGAGGGGGTCCAAAACTTGAATTTATATGTCCTCATAGTATATGATTTACTGGCTTGCTCTATAGATTTGATGGCAAATACAACAATTATAAGGATTAGAAAGATTTGGGAGAGTTAAGTTCCAACTCTGTATTTGAATGTTAGTGACAGAGGTACCATTTTGTTTACATTAAAAAATAAACTCAAGAATAGAGAGCCACTTAAATAATGAAACATACCATCCCACCAAAGACAAGGGCAAAGCAGTACAGTCTGTAAGCAACATAAGAATGCATTTAGGCCTAAAAGGGAAAAAACACTTACAGACCAACCCTTCAGCATGTTTGTGATTCCAACAAAAAAATTGGCAGTGTTTCTTTGTGGGAAGCCAGTGGGGGATCACATCTTTGTTGTTGCACTAGTGGCTCCAACTGGCTGGTCAAGACTCCTGAACAGAGTTAGGCGAGGTGATGAACCTACACATGGCTGATGTACATCAGAAAAACAGAGGCATTAGCAGTAAGATTGACTGCAGCACAAGAAAATCAGCTTTTCCAGATTTTGAGGAAAATGAGGGAAAATATTAATGAGAGAAATGCTATTTTACGTAACTATATTTTGTCAATGGCACTGCTGCCGCAGTCTTTGTGACATATGCTTGAACAAATGCATCCAAAATAAGTTTAATAGGTTCATAAGGACTGGGGCCATCCAGAGGTGTGTAGAAAAGACTGTTTGTTTTTTTATCTGTGGGAGAAGTGCTCAAGTTCACAAATACTGGGACTTTTGAAAGTGCATGGTTTCCCTTAGCTTTGAACAGCTTGCCAATGTCAAGCCTAACCCTCAGGAAACACACAAAAGGACAAAAACATGACATGAGAGCTGCATTGAGGTCAAAGTCTTGTGTTTAGAGGTTGCCAAGACACAGTTGTCTAGCTGCAGAGGATCCCTGGTGATCTACCTCAACAGCAGATCCTCATGAGTGCCAGAGAATGTTTTTCCCCCTGAGAGCAGATCAACACACACACATACATATGTGTTCAGTGCGCACTTTTTGTCAGACGCCCTGTAAGATAAGAGATCCACCTCCATGCACAGTTTTTTTGTGACTTATCTGTTGCCATGTCATGCTGGTTTCAGATCAGAGGTCTTTGCTGTGGGAGAAGCCTTCACTATCTTGAGATTACTTTTTCCTAGACCAAGCAGAAATGAAGGCCAAGGCTTTGTCAGTGAAGGAGTGCACCTGGATGTCAGAGGAGTGCCACCTAGTGGATGAGCTCCATGGAGACTTCCAGAGGGACAGTCTGTGTCTGCCCAACATCTTCAGGTCCAAAAAAGTGAAGGCCTTCACACGGATTCAGACCGGTCCCACCTACCAGGTTTACTACACAGCCAGAGAGCTGCTGCTGGAAGTGCTGGACAGAGGAGCCATCCAGGAGCTGATCAGGAGAACTGCTGGTGTGAAAGCAGGAGCTAAGCATCAGAGCAGGGAGCAGAGCACAGATCTCTCTGAGGAAGAGTATGCTGAGGCGTTGACGTGGTTCTCTATCGTTCTACAGAACGGTCTGTCTGTGGGAGAGAACCACAGCTTTGGCTCTGAGTTGACCCTAAAACTGGACAGATGGCAGGGTGTCCTGAAGAGAAACAGCTTCCAGACCAGCATCCTGTCTGTGACCAGGCTGCAGGATGCAGAGAAGTTGGAGGCCATCTCGGCTTTCTGTAGCCACTTGACCAGACGCTACCAGGCCTTATACACACCTAGTCAGAACCTGTCTGTGAAGAAATACTGTCTTTCCTACCAACAGGCCCCTTGCTCTCTCTATCTTGCTGTCCTCTGTGACATGAGCTCAGGCTTCATTTGTAACATGTACCTCTACTGTCCCGAGCAGCTCCTGAGGCGCAGTAGGAAGCCTGTAGTGGAGCAGGTAGTGGTCCACCTGCTGAGACCTTTCTGCAGCCACAGGCACCTGATTCAGCTGGACAGCTCTGCTTGGATGGAGGGAAAACTAACGGATATCTTCTGTAACTTAGGGGTCAATATACAATTTGTTCCATTTGCTAAAAGGACAATCACAAAGTCAGCATCTTCTTCATCTCTACCGGTCATGTCAAAGCACCAACGGACATTTGAAGACTCAGTGTCCCAACTTGTAGCTCATCTGCAGGGCTGGACTGGACCTGCTATGTTCCTTCTATCAGACCTGAAGGGATCAGTAGTAGACGAGTTTCTTCCTGGCCTCTGGGTGACGCTACACATCATTTGCATCAACACATTTGTGCTGCACACTCTGCAGGGCTCAGGCAGACAGGTGCACCTGAAAGAGTTTACCAAAACTCTGGCCTCTCAGCTGGCTGTGGACAACAGCGTCACTGTGCCTGTTCTGCCCCGGCTAAACAGCAACTCATACCAAGAGACGAGTATAACACACCTGCCTAAGCAAAGGTTAGTCTGACTGTTTGTTTCAGTTCAACCTAATAATACCATTCACAATATGAAAGCATGAAAAACAGAAAACAATTCAAGCCAAAAGTTATACTTAACTTTCAATTCTTAAAAGTGTCAATAAGCCTGTGCATTAATCAAGTACAACAATTAAATGTAGAATTACTGTATATGCCCCAATGGTTGCACATATTTTTGGTGATGCCATTAAGAGAAAGTTGTGGGCTAGATATTAAATAGCATGATTTATTAATTAAGATACATTTCTTTAGTAAGAGGTTTTCAAAGTGGGAGATGGACTTCAGCGGGGGGACTCCAAACAGTTTCAGGGGAGGCTTGTTGAAAGGAAGTAAAAAGT
The DNA here is from genome assembly GCF_963691925.1 of Scomber scombrus. Lineage (NCBI taxonomy): Eukaryota > Metazoa > Chordata > Actinopteri > Scombriformes > Scombridae > Scomber > Scomber scombrus. Next base: position 27,288,211 of record NC_084970.1, on the reverse strand, counting down.
TCTGCATTTGCCATTATATTAGATATCAAAAGGAGATCATGTAGAATAGTCTAAATGTGTGTCATTTGGTTAAAGAGATAGTTCAGAGATACAGTTGGTGTGGAGAATTTTACTGTTTTTCTCACTTTCCCAGAGTCAGAAACTAATAAATGCCTCAGGAAAGACTTGTTTATGTATTTGATAAAGCCTTAAGTTATGTCAAAAAGCAACAGTTGGTCTAATTGTGTATGTGGGAACAAATGATATAATCATAATCCCATAGGCATCCAGGAATAGGAGCAAGTAAAATAAGGGTCTCAGACTTAGTTCATTGTGTGCATAGTACAAAAGGACAGTAAGATGATATTTTTTATCAGCAATATTAGGACTCCGGGTATGAAATGTTTAATGATGTTTAATGTAAAATGACGAATTGAGCATTTAATCAAAGAAAAAGGAAATCTCCCATTGCCATATTTCAGCCCAAGTCTAAAAGCTGCAGATCTTTAATTATCAATGATATGAAGCAGAAAAACAGCAAATCCTCAAGCTGGAAGCAGCAAATGTTTAACTCTTTGCTTGAATTTTGAACTTGCTTATCCATTAATTGACACACATTTTTAGCTTTTTGATATCACTGTTTTTGTATTAAATTATAATACATTGTGCAACATCAAATAGATTTTTTTATGTGGTGTCGTTTACTGCAGGAAAGATAGCAGTGGTCCGCTGATGGAAAACAAGAAACAGGGCTGCGAGAAACACCCTCCAGGCGTGTGTGGTTTGGACAACTCTGGAAACTCCTGCTACTTAAATGCTGTGTTTCAGTGTCTGTGTTCAACTGTGCCCCTAGTGGAGCATCTCCTCAATCAGGACACTCACAAAGAGCTGGCAAGGTGAGAGCATCGATTTTGTGTTTCTCTTACTCGTAAGTTGTTTTTCCCAGCAGTCTAACCTCTGTTCACGCAGGTGTAAGTGCAGGGTGGCTGTGGTGTTTGTGCGGCTGCTGGAGGAGATGTGGCTGGGAAAGAGCTCTAGCTGTGCGCCTGTGGAGGCCAGGTCTGTTCTGTGCTCCATCCTCCCCCAGTTCAACAACCACTCCCAGCAGGACGCCCAAGAACTGCTGCTCTTCCTCCTCAACGCACTCCATGATGACCTTAAAAAGGTGCGGTGACAATTACCATTAAACCTGTGCCTCTCTCTGGCAAATCATGACGCCTAAATCACTTCACAGTGAAATCTGTTTGTTTATGTTTACAAGGTTAACCAGATACGCTCCTCAATACGACAGCCGAGACAAGACCAGAACAGAAACTGTGCCACGGCAGCTGCAGAGTCCACCATCGTCTCAAATCTGTTTGAGGGTCAGCTGAGTTACATGACCCTCTGCATGCACTGTGATCACCAGGCACACAGCACACAGAGCTTCACTGTGCTGTCCTTACCAATTCCTACAGACACCATCAAGTGCTCCATTCAGGTATATTTAACATTACACATATATTTATTTACATATCACATTCTGGACATTGGGGTCTTGACTTTATTGTTTTGAGTTTTATCCGCCTCATTGTGTCTCTGTCTTGTGCAGGACTGCCTGTCTCTGTTCTTTGAGCAGACTGTGCTGACTGGAGGAGAGCAGATGCTGTGTTCAGTGTGTGAGCTGAGGAGAGAAACAGCGGTCCTTACTTGTTTGGACAAACCCCCTGAAATCCTCATGCTGCACCTGAAACGGTGGGTAGAAATGTAACTGCAGCGAAAAAGAGTAAATACAGTGTTTGACTAAAGAACTCACTGTTAACCAGATATTATGAGCTCACGATGTTACCTTACACTTTGATCACAATGCAATTTATGGCTGTCGACTCAGATAAGTCGCATTAATTAAACCAAGAGAGACTTCACGAGAATCATAAATAGCAGACAGACTTTATGAGTCTGACGTACACTCATGACAACATTAAGAAAGCATGGATATTTTTGAGAATAATTACTTCCATTCATGCAGCGGTTCTGTGGACAGAAACCATCTTGTTAACGAGAGAGAAGAACGGCCAGACATGAAAGCTCACAAAAAGATGATAAATAGTAAACATTAAATACAATTATGGAAGAGCTAATCAAGTTTTTATTGTCTTTTTTAAGACAATAAATAGTAAACATTAAATATAATTAAGGAGAAGTTAACGTTAACAACCTTCATGAACTGATGGCCCATTAAATTAAAAAAAAAATCACAATTTATAGTGCTATAGGAAATTGCTAATGTTGAGTTTCAGGCGTTCACTCTAAATTGTGTGTATATTCACACATTAATTCAAGAAGTCGTTCATTCTTTATGCACTGACATGTTTATTCCATTATGAGAAGAAACTAAGTCTAAATACTGCAGATAAGCTGGAGAGTCTGGAGTGCAAATGTTGATGATATTAGTTAGATGCATGAGGTTGTAAACCAAAACCATCTTCTTAAATCAATGTAATCTCCATATGCTCTGCAGGTTTGGTTGTAAGGGGAAGAATCAGGTGAAACTGAGGACAAACGTTGTATTCTCAACGAAGCTTGATCTCACCCCGTTTCTATCCAGCTCAGCACAGAACTCCTCATGTTCCTCATACAGTCTGTATGCGGTTGTGGTGAGTAAACAGGCACAGACAAATATATTAGACGCTCTCCTTGGTGTGGTTAAAGATCCCCTGCGGACATGTTTTAGAGCATCTACTAGGAATAATAAATCGTGTCTGACATGTTTTTCCACAAGAAATGTTCAGTTAATTAAAAATCCTTATATGGACACATCCTCCCTCTCCAAACATCAACATCTTCTATTTTATTTTTACACTGGGTAGTTGCATCAGTTGTAACATGTATAGGTATAATTGTTAATTAGATGTAAACAGTAATATAAATTTTACATAAAGTCCATCATCTCTTGGTTATTAGTGCCAATCATTGGTCCAGAGTTTTGAGTTTTAACATGACGTGACAGTTTCAGTTCTTTTATTTTTGTATTTTGGCAAATCAAGTGCTTTGTAATAAATATAATCTTTAAAATCTGCATCTTGCAGTTAATGAAAACTGCAAAAACTCTTTAAATGTGGTTTCAAATGTGCTTTTAAACAAAACATGTCCCAGACTGTATTTTATGTTTGAATAAAATGTGTTAGAATTTAAACAGTATTTGCATTAAATGAACCCTTTTTTTTCTCTTTTTTAATTTTTTTTTAACTATTTTTATCTTCTATATTTGCTGAGTAACTGTTACCTCTGTAGAACCACACAGGTCATCTGAACATGGGTCATTACACAGCACTGTGCCGCAATGCCCTGACCCGCACCTGGCACAGTTTTGACGACTCAGTGGTCAGAGAGATACAGGACAGTGTTGTACAGTCTCCAAACGCCTACATGCTGCTCTACAGCCGCAAGCCGCTCCACAAGCCAAAGATCCATGGACTCTGATTTCTCCAGACCGGCTTTCTCTGCATTTTCCCTGAATGTGAATCTGATCCTCAAGGCAGCACCTGCATCAGCTGCAACAAATCTGGTGTTTGTTTTCTTATTGGCTTTATTATTATGTTCTTGAAATAAATGAGACGATCTAGAAATGCCTAGTCTGTTATTATTACAACCAAATGTTTGCAACGCTGAATGTTTGCCCAAAAATTACCATGAAACACACAAACACTAGTTTGAAGCAGTTTTAATAAATAGTCGTATGAGTCGTTAAGGTTAATATATTTGTTATATCTGAAACAATTGTTTAGAGCAATAAGAAATAAAATCAACATGTACAAGAAAATAAAAGTTTCTAATCTCATGCTAGGCAAGAAAACTGTACTCAGGAAGTAGAGAGCCGCCCTCAGAATTCTGGTCCATTCAGGAAAAATGTGAGTTTACATTATGCTTGCTCTCGTCAGTCGGTCAGTCAGGCAGGCAGTAAGTGTTGATGCTAACACACTTTTGAAAGAATAAGGTCAGTTTCTCACGACTTCATATTCTCCCGGGTCAGTACTGAACATAAATTAAATTAATCTGATGAATCTTAATTTGGGCCTCCTGGAGACCTGCTCTTTCAAATACCAGCCTTGTTGTTAAAAGCCAAGAAAAGATGTTGGTTATTTGTCCTCTAAATATTTTCTGTGTTTGTACTGGAGATATAACGATGTCAATAATTAAGTGTGTTTAACAAAGAACAAATTCCACAACCAACTTTATAGAAGCAGCAATGGCTGGACTGAGAAAGACGAAAAAGATCTCAATGTCAGTATCATTTTAAAAGCATTCAGAGTCGAGTATTAATGTATGCAGTTAAATGATGCGCTCTACATTTTTAAAAAAGAACTTAAACTGATTGCATATTGTGTAAGTGCAAGAATGTGGCTAATATGAACAAGCAACAACCTCAAAACCCACCTCCCTTTAGGAAATACAGAAATCTCAACGCTTACAGCCTCTTCTTTCTTATTAAAGATCATGTTAAACATTAGATGGCTAAAGAATTTAACCCTTAAAACAACATGGTTCGTCTTCATGAATGTGGTGATACTATAATGGCTGCTACTTTCAAGAAAAAAAAGAAAAAAATTTGGTCACTTAACAGATAAACACCTTTCCCTCGATTATTTACATTTTGAATGTGCAACATCAGCATTGGTAGGTATGTACATGCCATCTAACTGTTGTATACACAGTACAAGAAAGCTGAGAATCACTTCTGCTATACAGCCATCAGAAATGAGAGTGAAGAACATCTGAACCAGCTGTCAGCCCTACAACATAGCCATCAAGGTAGCATCAGAGTGAAAGGAGCATCTGTTTAGTCTCTAGATGATCAGTAATATGAACTGACGGCATGTTTTAACAGCTATAAGGTCCTCTAGTAGCTGAAGCATTGCACAGTGTGCACCTGCACCGCTCTCCCATCTGGGACAGACGGGATCTCGCAGCCACCCGTCTGAGTACGTCTTCGCGTGCACAAACACCCTCTAGTCAACCCGCAACTATGTGCACCAGGTCCTCAGAGCTGTGATCTTAAAAAGAAAAAAACAACCTCTAGGCTTGAGCATCACTGCTCTGGTGTAGTGTTTTCTCTTCAAGTCCTGCAGCTCCGTCACAGGGAGGAGTAAAACAAGATGTAGGCTGCTGAGGACTTGACGGTGGAGGTGGTAATTTCGGTAACCTCGTGGTCATCAAACTTGTACCAGCGCTGTTTGATGCTGTTCTTACAGTAGGCTGTGTAATGGCCACCATCTAAGCCCCCGTAGTGGTTCTGGCAGTGGAGAAGAAGACAGTTAAAGCCATCTCAACGGCTAGATAATCATTACATTTAAAGTGTTACTTACTAAATTACTTATTGAAAAGGGGTGCTCTTCTGAATATGCATTCAAAGAAAGTTATTCTCATAAGCTGGTATGTAAAACTGTATTTTACAGGGACAGAGGTTTTCTCTGTTGTTGCTTTTCCCTTTTCAACTTGCTGTCAAGTGGCTGAAAATGTTATCCAAGAGAAGGAATCATGTACACTGCATTTAAAGCAGCTTCAATATCAGAAATAATTTGTTATTGACTTATTTGAGTAGCAAGACAAAAAGTATACATCCCTTTTTCATCTTTTTATGGACTCTCCAAACCAAATGACTGATAGTATTAAATAATATGTACAAGATATTACTACACAGTACCAATTTCTGTACCATTTGTACAAATACATATAAATAATTTAAAGAAATATAAAACGCTTAATATTATGCCCCTCAGGTGCTGGCAGATGAATAATTCTATTGTTTGTTTGCGACAGAATTCTACTTACAGACACTCCATAGAGGTTGTATCTCTTTATGGTCTGCTTGGGTCCAATGACGTACTGGGCCAGATCCAGACTGTCTAGAGGAAAGTCGACATACGTCTGCAGCTTCTGCTTCCATCGGCCCTCATAGGAGAAGCTGCAGGAAACAATTTGAGAAAAACGTTGTCAAGATATTAACACCAAGAGAATTTTTTAAACAGATTTTTACAGATCAGGATTTTTCCTACATTTTTTAAACTAAAAATGTCTTAATCTTTTACAAGCAGTAGAAACAGGAACTATAAAAAGCGAGCTAAATATCTCTACTGAATAAGATTGAAATACGCAGCATTGTTCTTAATCTATCTATTAATAATTATTAATCACAGGTATAAGGCACACAGGTATAAGCATCACTACAGACCGTTTCAGGTGCACGAGGACAATGGGAGGGACCTTCCAGATCTCCAGTTTCTTGGTGGAATCTCTGTGAGCTTTGCAGTGTCTGCAGAACACCTTGTTGTTATCGGTCAGCTTCTCCTCCTTGGAGAACAGTCTCAGACAATCCTGTGATACACAACAAAACAGTCATTTCAGTCAAGTACTAGGAACAAACCTGTTCAATATTAAATAGCAAGTCAAGAGTTGATTAGATTTATTTACTGCAAGATGTAGTTAGATCATCGTAGCACTGTTTGCTACTGCACTGAATATGAATAACAAAATCTTAATAAATAATTTGACACGATAGATACATTACATTATTTTGTTTCCAAGCTAATTTTATGTGTCTCAGTAAAGAACTTAGCCACACTTCAATCTGTCTGTTTAATATAAACTCCAGACACACGCTCTGATACACAAAATGTCTGTCTGACCTGCAGGGAGCACTTGCTGGTGGAGGCCAGAGGCAGCGACAGGTACATGAAGGTCTCAAAGGTTCGGGACTTGCGGTGGCAGGTCAGACACTGCACGGTGGACTTGAACTGCCCCTGGAACAGCGCTACAATGATGGACTCGTTTAGCAGCTTGTGTTTGTTCCAGGCCACGTCGGCCGCTGTCTGATCATCCAGATGGTCGTTATCCTCTTCCTTGTACCGCTTCCTGTTATCCGCCTGACACCAGAGATGGAAAAACAACATGATTGCACACAGGAACAACTGCGGCTTAGGCGAAACCTGCCTTCATTATTCCACTAAAGCTCAATCACGGATGGCACAGATGGTACAGATTATTCCAGTCGTAGGTCAAATATCTCACAAAATCCTGCAGTTACCGTTGAGTATAATAACTACAGGCTGAATTCCTCAGTGACAAACTTCATATTCAAAACCTACGTAATGTCTTTCAGGGTCATTTGCATGCAGTTCAGCCATATCCAGTTCACTCTCGGAATGAAGGGCAGGAAGATATGAGAGGCAGGTTAACACTTGACGCTAATTACATTCTCATTAATTAGTCTGACTAACCAATAAGCCTGGAGAGACAAAGTGGACTGGGACTGGGCCAACCTGATGACAGACAGGTCTGAACATCACACAAAAGAGATGTGATGAGATGGAGAGTGTGTCATGAGAAATGCAGGTCATCAGTTGTTAAATGGCACCATATTTCTTACACTTGAGAGAGTAAATAGCTTGAAAAGTAAAATGGGGTAAATGCACTACTTTAAGTTAACCTCAGGTCATCATGGTTTTATATCTTCAGTAACAGCTCAACAGTGGTCTGAGCTAAGACAAAATGTCTTTTTGATACTTCAGCATGTTAAAAATGGAAAAAAGTGTAAAATATGCTAAAGCTATGAAATGGTCTTTTGTACATCTTTTTTCTAATTTCTCTTGTCCTTTCCTCCATTCACATAAAAATGAGGCCAGTAAAGTCAGACGATACAGGCAATGGAGGCATGTCTTGGGTCTACATGCAGAGGTTCTGATGGAGCATCAGACCAGACAGATGCAGACATACCACACTCACACTGCTGCAGGAGGACCAAGGACACACAGCTATTTACTTACTCTCTAATATGCCATCAAAATGAAACCCAGTGAAAAAAAAACAGAAAGAAGGACAATTATAAAAGACTAAGTTTTTGTGATCAAAAGGCAAATGTGCAACAACATACAGGGGTAGTAGAAGGCAAGCCATGGTTGAAAGGAATAAATTACTTAACATTTATTTACTCAAAATTTCAGTCAGCGTGAGCTAATTTGGATTAAACTAAAGTTAAAAAAATATATTCCATGCTGGTGGTAGTGTCCTAGTTCTTTGTCGTAACATCTAGTGTGTACTACCTTGTTGAGGTCCTCATGGAGCCCATCCATGAGGAACAGCAGCAGCTCCTGAGAGTCTTGCTGGTCATAACCAGCAAACTGGTCATTGATCTTCCCTATGGTGATTTTGAAGTCCCGCGGACTGATGCACTTGTACAGACCAGCCCACAGGGCCTTCATGATCACACCAAACTCTTCTGCCACCTCTCCCTTATGGCCAAGGATGTTGGACCTGTCAGAAGAAAAGAATGGGAAGAGAAATGTTAAATATCTTCATCATCTCCCCACATGTCTTGACAGTTGTTATCTCAGCCCTTACCTGTTGATGTCCTCCATGTAATAATTATTGTTGAAGTAATCAGCCATGGCAGGAGTGTTACACAGGCATTGCAAGATGGAGTTCATATAGCATGTGTTGCCGAGGTTACGAAGGCCAGTGAAGGATGCACCCAGACCTCCAAATGTAGGATTCAGGTTGCGGATTTTAGCAGCTGACGGTCGCGCAATCTCCACTTTAGAATAGACTTTAGTAGTGGCAGGTCTGGAGACATAAAAGATACAGAGAGAACACTGATTAGAGATACCAGCAATTACAGCCATAAATATGAATATAAAGTTAACAGCCTTCTGATATAGTGTTACAAGTAACAAAGGTATTATGTGTTACGGGACTACTGAAAAATATACACGAGGTGTATTTTTCTGGTTTTGTAGGATTTCCCTGGTGTCAAATGTTTTAAAAAGGTATCTGAATATCAGAAAATATCTCTGTGTGCTTTACTTGGTCTCTCTGTTGATGGTGGGTATGACAGCAGCAGTGGTCGGGGCCGTAGCCTTCTTCTGGGCCTCCTCTCTCAGGTCCTGGCTAATATCAGGGGAGGAGTAGGATCGTTTTAATTTGGACTGTTCCCGCTCTCGGTCGCGGTTGGGGTCTGGCTCAGTTGGTCGTGGCTGCTTATGTTTGACAGTTGGCGGAGTAGAGGGTGGGGTCTGAGGAACAGTGACTTCAGGAGGGTACAGGTGGACGCGGTTGGTTGGGGAATGGTAATATCTGTAGGTCCCCGTCACGGTATCGAGGAACTAGCCAAAATGAAGGAGAAATAAAGCATTAGGCTACAGACATAAATCAGGTACAAAGAAATAATTATTTGACATATAAATTAAATGTTCTCTATTGTGAGACATTTTCAATGACTCCAACTAACTCAACTCTGTTACTATTTTAGAATCGCTCATATTTAAACGTGTGTGGTACCTTCATCCAACCGTCTGGCAGGCCTGGCACACTCCGACCCATCTCCTCACTTCTTGCTCTGGTGAGGGGCTCCCTCTATAGAATAAAGACGCACACTGATTTCACTTAAAGGTTTACAGCAAAAATAATTACATGGATGTTTCAAGGTAAATGCAAAAGAATTAGAAGAGCATAAAATGAGCTTAAAATCCTGTAATTCATCAGATCTGATTACTGGGCTATACGTGGAGATTTTATGGACATGTGCACTTGTGGTATTGCGGTTTGGAATACAATTTAAAAAAGGTAAGATTTTCACAAGTTTCTTTTTATCCACAATTCGGGAACCCTAGATTTTTTCCCCGCAATAACCATTCATCCTTATTGTGTAATTTATGACCGACTTATCCAATAACATTCAATGTTTGTGTTATAGCTTGCGTAAAGACAATTTTAAAACCTATTTTTATGCACTTTCCTATGCAAAGAGGGGTGAAATGAGTCATCAACCTGTAGCGGTGATCAACACTGAAAGATGAGGGGACTCACCTTTATTTCACTGACAGCATGGTTGCGCGCAGGTGAGTCCAGAGACATACTCTTTGAGGGTGTGTCAGAGTTCTGCTCTTTTCCCCTCCTTTCTTTCTCGTCCCACACCCTGTTCTCTTTGTCCTCCTCTTCTTCTGCCTTCTGCCTCTCCAGTCTCTTTTTCTCCTGATGTCTTTTCTCCTCTTCTTCCTTCCTCCTCTTCTCACTTTCTTCCCTTTCCTTCAACTCCCTCTCCTTCCGTTCCTTCTCCCGCCTCTCCTCCTCTAGACGCCGCTCTTGGGTGCGTTTTTCCTGCTCTTGTCGCGCCTTCTCCATCACTGCGACTGCCTCAGAGTGTATCTGACTTTGTTCTTCTTTAGACAGAGAAGTGTTGGGGCCGAAGGCTGGTTTGCCTGAGCGGTTGGGGATAACTGGGCCGTTCTGGGTGGAGTCCTTGTCTGACCCATTCTGGCTGGGTTTCGGCTCATCTGACACCCGCACAGAGGGTTTCTTGGTACGGTCAAACTGTGAAAAGACAACAGGGGGGAAGATGATAGTGTGAGTGATGCTAAAAGACTCTTAAAGCAATTAATTTGTTTGTCTTCTTCTATGGTTTTGAAGTACAGTACCTGTGGGTAGGCCTTGGCTGTGGAAGCTGGCTGGCTGGATCCGTCTACCACAGGTCGCTTTTTATTTAGGTCCAGCTCAGAATTTGTGGAGCCTGAGACAGAGGAATCAACGGTGTCCGGTAATCTGTCAGTAACCACAGACATTGTAGGTGTGGGGACTTCCGCTGGAGCAACTCCGTTCACCAGCGGAGGAGCTGAGAGCTCCTGTGGTTCAGGTTTAACCTCAGGCTCTGGTGGAGGCGGGCTTGGAGGCTTTGGTTCCTCAAGGGATGGGTAACTGAAGTTTACTGATGAAAACAAGAGGAAAAAAATAATCAGAGCGGATCAACTTGTCATACAGAAGAAAAAAAAATTCCAGGTACATTATATCAGTAACACAAGACTAATGTGCATTTTTAAAACAATATTCTTGTTTATTTTTGACCATATCTCACTGTAATATATAAGCCTTGTGTATTTGTGTTTGAGGTAAAAAAAAAAAAAAAACGTGTTTGTGGTGAAAATGACATCTGAGTAAACAAAATTTAACCCACTTTTTCACTCATTTAGATTTTTATCATTTCTTAAAATAAAATATCAGCAGCTGCATCAACCCTAACCCTTTGCACTAGCAAAAGAAAAAAAAAAAAGAATGCCCTGTGCTCAATAAAGACAGAGTGGCAAAGCTAGAGGCAAATGCTGCACTGGTTATACTCACACTGAGGGAGGGTGCTGGTTATGTTTTGTCTAGGGGGCCGAACTTTAGCGTTGGTTGTGTACATGGGGTAAAACAGGAGCCAGTTCTCGTAGCCCCCCTCCAGCACCATTGGCTCACTACGCAGGATGGTGATGCTGTCCCACTGTGGAGTGTGAAAACACCATGACTCATGAGAAAAATCAGCTGTTATTTATACACACACACACACACACACACACACACACACACACACACACCTTAAACAGGGCATCTTTGAGGCTCTGCAAGGTGGTGCCCAGCGTAAGGTCAGTAACAGAACTAAACCAGTCAAGCAGGACTATATAATCCACAAATCCCCGCTGCCTCCACTGTCCTTTGGACGCCTCTGGCAGCTTTGCCTCAATTTGATTCACAGTGATTCTGAAAAAAATGTGATAACCCAAATAAGGAGGTCAAATATTCCATTAATTGTTTAATAGTTGATGACACAAACATAGGAAACAGAAAAAGTAGCTAACAAAAGGAGACACAATTACCAATATAAGCACTGCCAAAGACATGTAGATACATTTTTTTTAAAAACAACCTAAAATACAACAATGTTTGACAATATTTCATCCATCTGTGAAGCCTTGTCTTCAAAACTGCTTTCTCTTTCCTCTTCCTTACCCTGGGCTGATAGCCTCCTCAGGCACGCTGATGCAGGTCTGAGCGGGGACCTGAATGTGAGACTCCTCAAAGTCTGTGTGGCTTCGCGCATCCATTACAATCATTGTAATCGTCTGGTCCTTCATCATATTGAAAAGTTTCTCAGCTGTGATGCCACCAGGCTGTACCGCTGCTATAAGATGAATTCATTCAATGAGCACATGGAAAAAATGTAAAAAAATTCACACTTAACATACTAGCAGAACATTTATGGGTTTCTTGATTGACAACAATGATCAACAAAGAACCAAACACTTATTATACTTATTTTGCTTTTCTGCTTACCTTTTGAAGTTGCATTCTTAAGCTCATTCTGCTCTCCTTTTACCTGATAGACAGAAATAAAAACCTTGTTAAAATGTTGATCTGACCAGTTCTAAATAACTGAATCTCTTCTTACATTAAGTAACCTCAAATAATAAGACCTTTACATTAATCAGTGTATTATCTATTGGGTGAGGCATTTAGAGATGATATTTTGATCAGTTAAGATTATTAGTGAACCAACTAGTGTTACTATGGCTTCACTCACTTGTATCTCTTCCTCGCATTTCAGCTCCTCCCAGCGAGAAAGTGATGCAAGGATGGGAGAAATTAATTCATCAAATGGGACAGCCTCACTCACTCCATTATCATTTTGAGGAGACTAGTGTTCATTTTGTCAGCTTTTTTTTTTGTTTGTTTTAATTTAGTCTCAGTGTTTGTCAAAAGTCTGTTAGTATTTAATCATATTTAGTCAACCTCATCCTGTTTTTAAGTCAAATTTAAGTTGAATAAAAGTCTAGACATTTTAGTCTTATCTTAGTCAAAGAAAACTATTTCAGTATAATTTTTGTCAATATAAACTGTTAACATATTTTGCAGTCATCAGATAATATTGAATATATCGACTACTCAAAACTCAAAAATGTATACTGAACCAACACAATGCAACAACTGGGCCCCGGAACTCTCTTTAAAACCATTATAAAACACTGAGCAACAGAAATAAAAACTAGTTAGTCTGATAAAATTTAAAAGAATACCACACACACCAATTACAATCTGCTTCCATTGACAAAAAAAAACAAAATTAAAAGATATGAGGTCAGTGTTAAGAAAAAAAGGCTGCCCTGCGGACTTAATAATGACACAATGTATAACTACAGTCGCTCTGATTGGGCTTTCAACACGCGGGTGACCTACACTCAACAGTACACCTGAGTAGACACACCAGTGTAGACACACCGATGGAGCACTTGCTGCTGCTGCTCTGCTTACGTGCTGCTCAGGCTACGCTAACTGTGAGGTTATAATATTTTGACTCCTCTTTTTTGTCAAAGAAAATAAAGAAAAAATGTGTTAGTTTTTTATTTTTTAAGCTATATTTTAGTCTACAACAATAGGGGGGACAATTTCTTGGTCACATCCGGATGCAAGGAAGCATGAATTAACTTAATGAAAAACACCCGATAATACTGGCATAATATAGAAACACATTTCCTAAAATTGAGGAATTCAAATAAAACTTAACCACGTGTAATTACATTTATATGTCTTTGACTGGGCTGAGAAAAATCCGATTGTCTTTTTTTAATAGAAAGACACACAAATTGGGTTTTTACAAAGCCTTAACATCCACATAGAAAACCTCACTATTATACTCAGGTCAGGTCTTTAGTAAAGGTGACCAAATGTTTGAATGCATTTACATAATCGGGACTGCGATACTTGACATTTAAATGAATTGGCTTATTCACAAAGCCTCAGCGTGATAATCACTGCACTTGGCTTAGGCTCAGTTCAACCACCCACACAGGTATGTATGTTGTGACAACCCCTCCCACTCTGCTGGTGGCTCCTTGTATGTGATTTGCATGTGTTTTTCCTGTTCGTGTGTAGGAGGAAGTCAGAGTGGCAGAGGTGTGTCAGGAGAATGAGACACATCTGAATCAGCTCCTCCTGATTGCTCTAGAAGAGAGGCCGCTCGCAGCTAGATGGGTTTTGATTTGCTGTATTTAAGATTCTGTGTTTTTTTTCCCTCCTTACCCCTCGCATACATTACACTTTCTCACATCCACGCACTCACTAAACCACTGATACTACTGATCTACTCTGGTTAGCTGATATCCCGCAGTAAATCTGTGTGTAGTTTACTTTTAGTTATGGAAATTAGTTTTACTTTAATCCGTAGTTATTTGTGTGGTCTGTGAGGACTTTGAGTTGGTTTATGACAATAGACAGTACGTCGACTAAAATAAGTCTCTGTGGAATCACGTGCATGCCAGCTGTGTTTAAGTTTAACATCCAAATGAAATGAGAGAATATTCATAGTTTGACATCTATACCTTTTTGCTGTCCTTCTTGTTGGCTGAGGACGCTTTGGGAGAGCCACGACCACCATCTTTCTCACTCATTTCCTCCCTCCTTTTCTTCTCCTCTTGTCTCTCCTTCTCCTCCAGCTTTTTTCGAACCTCAACTTCTTCATACCTGTTAGATTATAAAGATAAATATTAAGAGATTAGCTGAATAAAACAGAAACAAACTGATCACATACTTGTGTTCTGATCTCTTCTTTTCGTGGATTTCAAGGACTGTGTATAATCCAAGATAACCAAAGTGTCTAACCTGAGTTTAAGGCTTTCGGAGAGTTTCTCTGCTTCTTCAATGGCCCTCTTAAAGCTGGTTGTCCCCAGCATGGTCATGTAATACTCCTTTGAACATGAGAATATAGAGGAGTGTAATCAGAGATAACAGACTTCAATTCTCAATGCATTTCCACTGGTCAAAAAGTCTTACATAAGAAGCGCTGCGCTGTAACAAACGCACAACAAAGACATTTAATGATTGACAGTCACTATACCGGTTGCTGCTTGAAGTCTGGTCTTTTCTTGATGAGGTCATATACTGTTAGATACTTCATGTACAGTACATAAGCTTTCTCCTCATCTCTGTCCAGACGACACTCCTCTGCTGCCTTGAAGATTTTACAGGCACTCTGAACATAGCTGCAACACAGAAAATGAGAAAAAAAAAAACTCAACTTAATTCTCTACCTTTAGTGATAGAAAAGAAAAACCTTTCCACAGTATTATATATGTACTCTTCAGGTCTTTTGACAAAATGTAACACTGGTGTCACATAATAACTATATTAAACTGGAATATTACCATAAAAATGACAGGTTTACAATTTTTCAAGTCCATCTTACAACAATCGTCAGATGCCCAAATGAATATTTAAATAGGTTTCTCTTGCTGTAATCATTCCTCCTGTTCGTACTGATCATTAGAAGATCCCTTCATAATGCACTTAAAATGTAATTGATGGAGGCCAAAATCCACAAACCTCCTTCATTGTAAAAAAGTGCCTCTGAAGCCAATATGAAACTTTAAGGCCAAAATTAGTCAATTCATGTATATAAATATCTTTTAATGATAGTCTTTTTAGTGCCAAAATCACTCTTTTTGTTCCTATACTTCCACCACAGCTCAACAGGGAAAGACAAAGAGGGGATTTGATGCTAAAAAGATTTTAAATGTGGCAGATATCCACTTGATATGACTAACTCAGACTGCCTTTTAAATGCATTTATGCACAAAATTACTGTGTGGACACTGTAGATTTTGGCCTCCATCACTTATATCTAAAGCACATTTGAAGCGTTCATATGGACACCTGATCGTTGTTTTAAGACAGGCTTTAATAATTGTGAACCTATCCATCAAACATACCTTCTGGTGCTGATCTTGTCCGGCTTGATTTCAGCCTTCTTGTTCAGCTCCCCCAGAGATGTGGACAGATACAGCTCTTTCACCTCGGTGGACACTGCAGGCATCTTGGCGGATGTGTGTTGGGTCAGAGCTCACAGGCAGGCAACCATTCAGTGCTGTTGACCCAGCCTGGACATCTCTGGAAAAAAATGTTTGTGACAGCAAAACAAAGTAAACACGCATGCTGCTGCTGCTCCCAAAACATCTATGTGTTGAAGCTAACTCACCTTTCACTATTAGCTTTAAAGTGTCGACGAAAGGAAACAAAAACAATATTTTAACTAACCAATAACGCATTCAAAGTGGCCAAAATTAGGATAGATTAACGTGAAATCATGACATGTCGATAAGAAGTCACCTGTCAGCTACCAGAGACATAAACAACAACACTGACCACAACATGAAGTAGTTTCCTGGCTAATGTTAGCAGGCGACTATTTGCGTTGACAATATGCTGCTCGGCAAACAAATACTAACAAATAAAACACGACATTATACAGGAAGAAAAAAAATCACAAACCAAAGCACCAGTTTAACAATAACACCATGTCGCTAATTAAATATTAATTTAGCTTTGTTAGTGCTAGAGTTAGCCAGCTAGCTGTGAGCTCACGCAGTTTAAAGCAGAGCTAATGTGAGCTATTTTAACAACAGCACAGGTAATCATCGATGTTCTGGTATTTTCTAGAGATAATGAAGGCCAGCAAATGCTGGCCGATTTGTTTGATAAGCTCTCACCAATTTGAATAATTACCTTTTTCGATGCGTTGCTTACACTTTAGCTACTTTTTTGACAGCTGATCCCTGATTCCTTGTTCCTCTTCTTCTTCTTCCTCTGCTTCTTCTTCTTCTTCTTCGCTGTGTTTTTTCGGCAGCTGCCATCCATAATGTCACAGTACTGCCACCTCCTGGAGATCAGACTGTCTGCTTCACTCATAACTCTCTCTGTCCTGCACAGGGGCGGATTTAGAGATTTAGAGATTGTGGGGGCCTCAGGCAAACTCTGTGTGTGTGAGAGCCAACCTTTGAATTAATTTATTTTGTTGTATTTATTCATCCTAGCCACCACCACTTCCAACTACTTTGATAGGGGCGATACAGGACAGTTCAGACACACACTATGAAGACTGAAAAACAGCTTCTTCCCCAAGCTGTTAAACTAATGAACAAGGCCTGATTCCCTCATCCCACTCACCCACACGCACTCACTGATTGTGGCCTACTGTTACAACAAGAATTGCTACTGTTTGCACCTTTTTATATTGCATATTGCACTTTGTTGCTCTTATAGATTGTTAATGTTGAATTTATGTCTTAAGTTGTTTTTAATTGTTTTTAAATGTTCTTATGGCTCAGGGAGTGATATCTAAATGTCGTTATATTGTTGTCTGACCCTCAATATAATGACAATAAAGCTACTAAATAAATATGTATGTATATCAGTGTTACATACCAAAATTCTGTGTTTTTGGCTGACACTCTAACTCTAGTAGTTATGTTTGGCCTTCTTGGATGAGCTGTTTCAGAGGGTCGTAACAACCAGCCTAATGTAAATATAAGAATTAAGCATTTGTTACATCCCTGAATATTAAAAAAATAGAGGAGGAGCAGAACCTAATGGTGTTGGAACCTAACGGAGAAAACACAAAACAGGTGAAAAAGGAAACCACAACCCACTCCACCTGTAACACCCCCTCTCATAAGAGCAAATCTATTATTTTGCAAGAGTCACACACACATGTCAGCAATTTTATGCACCCTGGCAAATAAGTTCTGCCCCTGTAAAAGAGAGAGTGTGATCTGTGTAGGTGGTCAATTTAGGTTAATTAGTTATGTAGCTGTGGAGGCCCAGGTTTCTTACTGAGTCCTTTGGAATCCAGTTATCCCAAACTAAATGGACCTTACAACAAAGGTGTGTTTTTATTTATAAGATACTTTCAGGTGAAGGAAATATTCCTGAGCAGTTTCAGTTTTACTTTCAAGCTAATTCGCAGGTTCATTCATACTCAACTCGTGAATCATCAAATATTCATCCTTCCAAAGTTCTTACTTGCAGAGGTCAATTTTCGTTAAGATTTAGGTGTACCAAGTTATGGAATAGCTTTTCCCACCTGAGAAAAAACAGCTGTTTTGTAACTGTTTTTCTCAATGTATTTTGTCTGTTTTATTTGTTTCACTCATAGTTTTCATGTATCCTGTACAGATGTTGGGGCCAATTCCCCCCTAGCAGACACACACATACATACACACACACACACACACACACACGCGCGCGCGCACTTGTGCACAAACACTTTCACACGTTATTTTTCCGTTTTTATTTTGTTATTGTTATTATATGTGTATTGTGATTATTTGGCTTGTTCTCACTTTTATGTGGTCATATTATTTTTTGTAATATTGTGAGATTTTAACATTTTTTAGGTGGAGGCTTTGAACAAGCCCATTTGTTTTTTTACTGGCTCTCCCTGCACTGTATATCATTATATATATATATTATATATGTCATTAGCTTTCATGTTTTTTGTAAATTTTACCTTGGGCAAAATAAACTAAACTGAACTAAACTAATGGTACTTGTCTGACAGGTTTTTCCAAGTGTCTTTGAAGAACTCTAAATACACAGTTCGCCTGTGGATTTAGGTCTCAGTTGCTTCCGTCTCTTCATGTAATCCCAGACTGACTCAATGACGTTGAGATCAGGGCCCTGTGGGGGCCATAACATCTGTTCCAGGACTCCTTGTACTTTCTGCTGCTGGAGACAGTTTTTATGACTCTGGTTGTATGTTTGGTGTTGTTGTCATGCAGCAGAATCAGATTCCTCCCTGATGGTATTTCATTGTGATGTAAGAGTCTATACATCTAAAGAGCCTAAAACATTTACATTACTGTATTTCTTGCATGCTATCATCACATGTGTATGTGTAGAATATTTCAGATTCTTGACATTGTTCATTTGCATTCCTGCAATGTGTAGAGTTCAAATAGTTATGGCCGTTATGTCTTTGCACTCCTGCACCACTGAGTTGTACCCCTGATTCCTATACGTTTATGCTTGTTTGTTTGTTTATTTTTCTTGGTATGGCTAAATGTCTATTTAAGATAAGATGTAATTTATCCCTGAAGGGAAGTAATAATAATAATAAAAGCATTGAATACAATTAATAAAAGGGGATTTAATCCTAAAAACAAAACAGCACAGAGAACAAATAAATAATAGAGGAAAAAATGCCAATAAATAATAAGTGAGTGTGATTATCTCCAGCGTCTTCATGATGACTAATAAATGCTTACGGAAAGAGATTGGTCTTAAAGATGTGTATTAAAAATATCAACTGAGGGAGATGATCTAATAATAGGAGCCAACAATTGAAAATGTCCGATCATCTCTGGAGTTTATCTGAGAGCGTTGAATGATGAGCAGTGATTGGTCAGCAGATCTGTGGGGTCTGGCGCTAGAACAGATAAGCTGGTGCCAGTCCATGAGTGCTTTAAAACAAATAAAACAATATTAAAATCAATTCTGTATTTGACTGATAGTAACCAGTGAAGAGAGGCCAGTACAGAGTTGACAGGGTCTCTCTTTTTTGGTACCAGTGAGAAGTCACACTGCTGTGTATTGGAGAAAGCTCACTGGCAACAGGGAATAGACAATGTGGGAATTATTAGATGGAACTAGTATTTCAGACGGAAATGATTTTAGGTTTCTAAGTGACCTAAGATAGATCAAAATTAAGATATCCAAAAGGCATTTTTGAGGCTCTAACTTCCCCTTTTCTACAAGCCCTACTACTGCATTACTCAGCTCAAATTTCTTTGAGCAGCTGCATTGCTGTTGTTCTGCGGCTGATGATGACCTTTGGTCTACTTGTAGAGTGAGTGTGAAAAGTTTGCTCCTCTCCCTTTTCACTAAGCCCTAGTTAGCCCAACATTACTTGTGTTAATCACTCATTTCAGTCTACAGTCTACTGTTCCTGTTGGTTTCAGTCATGTTGCACAGTTGGAATACAGGTTTCAGTTCAGTTGAATATTTTGTGTTTAGCAATATTACGTTTTGTTGAAGGGCAGATTGTGTTAGTGGCAACATGTGTCCATCATGAGCTGCACTCAGTAATGAATCACCAGGCTCTGTCATGTTGCGGTAGGAAGGATAAAACTGTTCTGTAGTATTTGACACTCTGTATAATTTGGTTCACTCGTAGGTGTGTGTGTGTGTGTGTGTGTGTGTGTGTGTGTGTGTGTGTGTGTGTGTGTGTGTGTGTGTGTGTGTGTGTGTGTGTGTGTGTGTGTGTGTGTGTGTAACCATAAGATATTGTGATCGTCAGCAGTAACAGAAATTTTATATCAATGTTGTTTATGATCTGAAAGCCGGATATGAGTCTAGCTCACCCTGTGGTAACCTGAGATGGTATGTTCCAGTTATGTGAGGCGGAGAATGTAAAAGGCCAGTCACTGGTCTATTGAGGGGAATAGAGACGAGATCAGCTTACTGTGAGGCTGCATATTTTATTGTTTGTTGCTATGGTTCTTTTTTGCCTTTTATTTGGTTCATATTTTTGTTAATAAATCTCACTTTCTGTGCACGTACTCTGGCCTGCCAACCTGCTTTTTTGCAATATCCCTTTAAAGGTTTCCAGTACCCAGATACCATCCTCTGCCCTTAATATGGGGTGGCTGCACTAGAGTGAGCCAAAAGAAAAGTGAAACATTCATTTTCAAAAAAGAAATCAGCACTAAGTTTGGTGATTTACAACTTCTGCTCCTTTGTGTGAGTAGGAACAGAGGATCACTGCAAGGGCCCTACAAAATGACCTCCAGAAGGCTACTGTTGTGCATGTTTCTGACCAAACTGTCAGAAACAAACATACAGGGTGGCATGAGGGCCTGATGTCCTCCAGTGGTACCTGTGCTTGTTACCTTGTTATGTCATTTTGTTCTCACCAAATTATACAATATATGTCAGTAAAGATTTTCAACTTGAATAATTCATTAATCAAGATCCAATGTGTGATTTAAGTATCTCCTCTTTTTTTTGCAGTGTAGTAGGCATGAATGAGAATGGGTTGGTCTTTTCAGCCTAACCCTAAAACAAGTAGGCTACTTCAGGCCTTCTTCCAAGCCTGTAGTACTGCCCTAGATTGTCAGCAGTATTGTAATCTCTAAAAGTGACTCATTTTGGTCCCTAGTACCTTTTAAAAAAGATTAATAAATAATCAAAAAGCTTAATTTCATCCATTGGATCTTCAAAGTGCTCTCTGAAACTAAGCCTGGGATGGCTTGAGTCCATGAAATGTGAAGATTAAATGTTTGTCGTAGAGCTAAACCAATTCATTGGAAAAGGTCTTGACCCAGAGAGTAACCTATGTTAGTATGAAGACTCTGCGTGACTCCTGTTTTAAATTACTGACCTTTGAACCTTGAACTTGGTGCATATTATAGGGCTGATAATTTAGCTTAGGGGCCAAAGACATGGGACCAACTATTATGGAGAGCTTTTGACCTCAGCTAAATTAAATTTTCACTCATTTAACAATCAGATATTTAAAATCTGTTTACAGAATGTGTTTACCATCCCCTTTAACTCATTCGTGTACTCTAAATTCAGTATTTACACCTTCCAATTATATGAAAAACCCATTAAAGAAAACTACAAAGCCGCGCCATGCAGCTTGATACAAGTCAGCACCACAGTTGTAGTTCTTCTGGGTTGTAAAGTAGAGTTGTTAAAAAGGGTTTTAAAATGATTTATCTACTGAATATATCGTATCTAGTACAGTAGCACTAGTAATTATACTGTCCAGATGATCTATGTTAAGAAAAAGTAAAGATGTTGCTTTATTTAAGATATTTTAGGTAGTATTCTATAAAGGGCATTTTTGGGACGATAGTTTCGTGACTATTTTACAAACTGCCGTGAGACTGTGTTGACTTGTCATGCGGTCTTTAAGACTGAAAAACCTCCAGGCTCCTATCAGACATGTAAACTATAGTTATCTTCATGCAAATTGTTTTAATCCTCAAATATTAGCAAAGGAAAGGTGTGTTTTATGTGTTTTTTTCTGTAGTTTTACCATCCCTACGATCATACAGAACGCAGCCGCTCGTATCATAACCAGAACTCCCTCTATTGAACACATCACTCCTGCCCTGCAGCAACTTCATTGGCTTCCTATCAAACCCCGCATTGACTTTAAGATTCTACTCCTCACTTTCAAGATCCTTCACAACCTGGCACCATCATATCTCTCTGAACTTATTCACATCTGCACGCCTTCCCGAACTCTCCGATCCTCCTCTGCCAACCAGCTCTCTGCCCATCTGCCAACTTAACTACCATGGGGTCTAGAGCCTTTAGCCAATCTGCCCCCCGCCTTTGGAACTCTCTCCCACCAGACATTCACACTTCTGACTCTGTCTCCACCTTTAAATCCCACCTGAAAACGCACCTATTCAGAGTGGCATACTCTGTCTCACACTAACTATGCCACCTTGTTCTTGTTTATTTATTGTACTAATGCACTTTGTAGTCACATACATATTTATTCTTTATCTTTGCACTAAATGTTACCTGATTTATATTGTTTGATGTACTGTTGTTGTGTTATATGTGCCTTGTAAGGTGTCCTTGAGTGCTTTGAAAGGCGCCTTTAAATAAAATGCATTATTATAATAATACTACTACTACTACTAATAATAATAATAATAATAATAATAATAATAATAATAATTATTATTATTATTATTATTATTATGCTATTACTATAGCATGCCACAAGAAACATTCTTCTAACCCTAACCCATGGGCCTGTAACTTCCACTTCAACTACAGCACTTGGCATGGATATTTTACCTTCACTCTGTCCTCCTAACTGGCTGTGTGTGTAAAAATATAGAATACCCTCTGTCTTGTATTCCATTGTGCATGGGAATCCGGGAGCAAAGAGATTCTCGTGCTTGAAATATTACAATGTTTCAAAGTTTACAAATGTGTGCATTGTGCCCACCCCAGTGCTTAATTTGTAAATTATTGCTCATGAGGGACTTTCACTCGTAGCCTCACAGCCGTACCAGGACACCCCACATGTCTGTGGGACGGTGGGTTGTTGGAACATAGGGCCTAAATTTGAATAATTTCTTAGAAACGTGGGAACATAGAGCTGTGGGAACATAGGGAGGTGGGAACATAGGTGCTGTGGGAACATAGACATGCTCCTGAAAAAAATAGGGCAGAAAAAACAGCCATCTCACAATTTTTGAGCTGATATTGTGAGACTACTACGTTTTGCTATGTGGACCAACGTAGCTATGACACATTTTGATGTGAGACTGGGTTGTTTTTGGTGAGTGAGAACAGTCGTATCTCACCTCTAAAGAAATTAAAACTATGTATAAGAGTGGGTCTCAAGTGAAATTTAAAACCAAACAAACAGTGCAACCTTGCTGGTTGGTAATATGGTTTAATTTTATATAATTAATTATATATATATATCAATATAAGCTCCAACAGACGTTTAATGTTGATCCTGTTTACCTGAGACATGAAAACTCAAAAGCAGCCACCGAAACCATGGCATGGTGCGTTCATATCTACTTCAAATTAAAGATTCAACTATCAGGGTGAATAATTATATCTGATAACACCACTTTTTTCTGTTTTTCAGTACTGGCAAATTCTTCTTAGCCGACGTTTCCGCTCTCTCAAACTCTGGTTTGTCATGCGTTCCTTCGGACTGAAAAACCTCCAGGCTCATATCAGACATGCTGCAGTTATTTATCTTCATGCAAAAAAATTTTAATATCAAATATTAGCAAATTATGGGTGTGTTCTGTGTCTTCAGGGTATTGAGATGACAAAGCTCTTGGAGTCTCAGATAAGGAGTGATCCAAATTTTGAGGTTCCTGCTGAGAGGAACCTTGGCCTGGTTGTTTTCTGTCTGAAAGTATGTATCTATGTGGTAAACTACAAAAATTCCTCTGTTAAATCCATTTTTATCTTATTTGTGCAACATGTTCTTACTGTTGAGGTGTACAAACTTGCCAGCCACACCTTTCACCCTGTTAAAGGTGAGCCAATGAACTCTGTAATCTGGTTTTATCAAGCAAAGGTCAAGGTAAGGCACTATGTACCTCATCCCTGCAGAAATTCACACCAAACGCATCGCCCGATTTACGGTAACCTCACAGGACACCACCGGTCGCCAATGACATCCTTACAGACTGTGTAATGGGAACCGGGATGTTGCAAAAAAGCAGAGTGCACACAAGGTGACATTTACTAACAAAAATGTTAATAAACAAAACTACAACAAAAATAACTTAAGCCATAGCAAAATGTTGTGAAGAGCCAGGCCTACCATGGTCAAAGGTCCTCCCCATAGTTCTCATGCAGATGAGAATGAGCGTTAGGCCTAAATATGGGTTGAGTCCCTTTGAAATACTGTTTCCACGACCATCTAACACAGGCATTGGACCAGCACCAAGACATCTACCATCCACAAAACTGTCTGAAAGTGACATGCTCTGTTATTATGCAAACCTTTCTTATGCTCTGGGATCTTCATTCATTGGCAGGTGTGAATCCATGTGGTTCCCTCAGCAACCTTTACCGCTGTGTGAGTGGTGCGGATAACTTGAAATGGCCCTGTCCACCTTTTCTGCTGCCAGCTTTTCCTTCTTAAGTGTTTTACCATGATCCAGTCACCGGGTTTCAGGTTGTGGAGGGGTCCTGTTGCTCGAGCTGGAAGAGCTGCTTTCACCTGCTTGTAGATATCAGATAGAGCATCCCAATATACATCATCACAGCTCGCAGTGGCACCCATTTCACAGGATGGGGTTCTCTCCTAAAACATGCATCCTACTGACTGTAATAGTATTGATCGTAATCCCTCTTTTTTGGTGGGGAATCCAGACAGTTAAACAACAAATCAATAATAACTGAAATTCTTCCATTAAAGCAACACCCATCACATACTTCGTATTTCCACCACAGACCAAACTCACAAGCCTGTAAAATAGTATAAAAACAACAACTACACATCATGTTCCTTTGTTTCCCCCTTCATTCACAGGGCCGCCTAATCAGTCAAACTAAGTGGTCAGATCTCTCTTTCTATAAAAAATATCTCAGACTTTTGGTTTGAATAATCAAGCCTGCAGTTTTATTGGTCATAGTCGAATCTTACATTGAAATTTCACATTCAGGTTCAGCTTATTTGAATAAAAGCAACAAAGTTTGATCCAGCATGGAGCACTTTGACTTTGATGTCACAAGGCAGCATTTGAGCTTCAATTGCACAATTATGGTTAAACCTGCTTTCATCAGGCTTCGACTCTCAGATGTAAAGGCATACATGGAGCACAATAGTCACACTGTGCTCCGCTCCGTGTCATATAACACTTATTCCTGTGTATTGTGCGCCACACACACTTGCTATTACTGTAGTCATTGCCGTCTACTAGTCTCTCGGCCATCAGTGGGATCAAAAGAACTTTGTGGGCTTAAGCTTGACTGTGATTCAGAGGACTAAACTAAACCAAGATACAGTCCATGTTTTAATATATGATTTGTTTAATAACAAATTTGGACTTAAACTACACAACAATTTGGATTTAGTGAAAGGAACGCTGTGTAATATAATGATTCATATCTACTGACTGTCTGCAACATGCTTCAACAACTTAACATTCTTTCTGACACTGAAATATTTTTGGTTTTTGAATGTGGATCAAGAAATGCATCTAAATGGATGAAGCACTAAAAATGAAACCGAAAATTATTTTCATTGTCAATTAGTATATTGATTCTACAATTAATCGATTAATACTAACTAATTGTCTATAAATATTTAAAAAATGTACAATATTTATTTTACTATCCTATATGACAAAGATAAGCAGCAAATTCTAATTTTCAAGGAACTAAAACCAAAGAATGTTTGGCTTTTTTAAATATTTGCTTGAAAAGTTACGATTAATCTTCTCCTCATCAAATTATCGATTAATTGACTGATTGTTGCAGCTCTACATTTAATGCAAATACAAATGTGTTAATACAACATTAAAAATGACAGAATTTTGAATATGAGCGAAAAAGCCCTGTTTCTTTTTCTTTCTTTCTTTTTTTTATTTTTACAATTGCTGGACAGAATAAAGTGTGCAGTGAGTGTGCAGACTCCTCTACTTCCACCAAATGAAAATAACATCTAGGTTAATTAAATCTGCAGTTTCAATGTTAATGTGTTGAAATGGCTCCAATGAACTTCCTCTGGAACTTTATTAGTTTCATTGCATCAGTGGAATTAATTGGTTGCCTCTCATTATAATCGGCTTACTAAAACACTGATGTGTGCTCGGCATGTTTGAATTATAGTGAGTCTGACTCCAGGCTCTAGCTTCCCCTCAGAGCCGGATGAGAGCTGGCACACGCCGAGCACAATGCACAGCAAACAGCACAGTGTGTGAACAGTCCAGGTGCTGCTCGCGCTTTTGTCCACATTTAAAAGGCAGCGATAAGCTATGACAGAGATGGGTTTGCCGTCATCATCCTATTACCTTTTACTGTGTGTTCATTCATTGTTCATTTTTATAATGTCCCCTATAGCCTACTTTACTTTTATATTTGTTTATGAAGAGTCATCATCCAGTACAAATATTGCTTTGCTCTAACAGTCATCCTCTGCAATGCATTCAGGCCAAGTGAGAGGTGGAAATGGCAGAGAATGGCAATTGTATAAAGTTTTGAGGACAGCAGTTCTGTTTTGTCTGCCAGCTGATAGGGCTCTATTGGATTTAAGATGCAAGAATAACATGTGGTCATCAAATCATCAAGAGTCAAATATTTTTCTCAAACCTTGAAATTAATTAATATTTTTGGAAATATGGTCATTCACTCTCTTGCCTATAGAGTGTGAGAAGCTTGATACTACTCTTGTCAACGTTGCATTTTTGTACAAATTAAACAAATGAGCTTTAATGTGCTTTAGCTTTAGAGGTGCTGTGTTTCCTTTGACAGAGCCAGGAAAGCTATTTTCTCTTGTTTCTCTAAGTAAATTTAGTTACCAGGATAAATATTTCCCATCAGTTTTCTCATCAATGTTAAGTCCTCATCTTGGAAGCTTTTTCTCTTGTCAATATGTTTCTTGTATTTACTTTGACTTATAATACCATGACTTTTTTACTTAAATTTTTATCTTTATTGACGAGCAATTTAAGGCAAAAACAAAAAATTATGGAATTTTGAATTTCACAGTGCTATTACTTTAATCTTGAAATAATATGACTTCCATGCCTTTAATTTCAAAATCTGTTTCCTAGTGCTCAGTCCTATGAAATGCATCATCTAATATCTTACGAATGTATTTAAATATGTGGAATTAATCCATATAGGCTTTACTTAAAACCTAGCAAAATCATTTAATTTTTCAAAATATGACATTAAATTATAGTGTATTCAATTAGGTAGAAATCAATTCAAATAATTGAAAAGAAAAATGGCAATAAGATGTGCTGTGATATACTGCAAATATGTGATTATTTAACAATATTCAACAATATTCCAAACATTTGTTGAAATGTTTGGCCTGTATATGGGAAACATGTTTTATTTTAACTACATAAGGGATGATATGAATATAGATAATGTTTGATATGGGTGCAGAGGGACTGATGATTTTGCATCACATTTGCTTTTGCTACATTCCTGCTAAAAACTGTATAATTTTACTGATAGGTAACCATTACCACTAGAGGAGGGTCAATATTTAGTGCAAATGTGGAGTAAATGGGTGATGCCACCAATCATGCCAAAGATGGAAAGAAAATGTGCAAGATATTTGTTTTGTGGTTGAAATGCGTCACCATTTTAAGGCGTGTACTTCACAGAAGCGTCTATATACATCTGTGATCTCTGCTACTGAATACAGACAGCATCATTGCAGCCACCTGCTGCACACAGAAAATTAACTCAAAGACCTCCCATCTGAAAAAAATGCAGGCTGAGGAATACAATCGTAGAGGTAATCATGCTTTCCATTGTCTGTGTTAATAGTATTTTACAATAAGTAAAATAATTATGAATGATACATTTTATTAGAAATATCACTCCAGTTGTTACAGTGTCTTTTACTGATCAGGTAAGGAGTTGGTGGACTACATCACGCAGTACCTGAGCACTATCAGGGAGAGGAGGGTGATTCCTGATGTGAAACCGGGCTACATGAGGGACCTTCTCCCTGACACTGCACCTGCAGAGCCAGAGGACTGGGAGAATATCTTCAACGACATCGAGAGAGTCATCATGCCAGGTGTAAGTTCCTACTGTCATCCTTCATCATATGAACTATTTCAAACTCTAATTGAAATTCAGCTTCCTTTCTTGTAGCCAGAAATGAAGTGTTTTTTCCTCTTTTTCCAAGGTGGTTCACTGGCAGAGTCCTCATATGCATGCCTATTACCCCAGTCTGACTTCATGGCCCTCTATGCTCGGGGACATGTTGGCTGATGCCATCAACTGTGTTGGATTCACCTGGGTAAGAGAACAACCAACACTTTTTTCTCCTCAATTAAAAAAGCAAAAGATTTGACAATAACAAAATGACACTATCCTGAGAAATTACATTCTGTCTGTGATGTTTTTGTAAAGGCCTCCAGTCCTGCTTGTACGGAGTTGGAAATTCATGTGATGGACTGGCTGTGTAAAGCCCTGGGGCTCCCCTCCTTCTTCCTGCATCACCATTCTGACAGCAGAGGTGGAGGCATACTTCAGGTTTGTTACACCTGATCTGTTTTTTTGTTGTGGTTTATTTGCTTTTTAAGGCACAAAAGCCTTTACACAGTAATTAGCTCACTATCTTTGCCCTCTATATCAACTCTCCTGACAGAGCACAGTGAGTGAGAGTACACTGGTGGCTCTGCTGGCAGCCAGGAAAGACAAAATTCTGCAGCTGCGGGCTGAGCTCGACCACGACATTGACGACTCTGTCCTAAATTCAAGACTGGTGGCTTACGCTTCAGATCAGGTCAATGTTACTACTTCTTGTACTTTAACTTCCAATCAGTTGGATGAAATACAACTGATGTTGGTGTGCTACTGTATTCATAGGCCCATTCCTCAGTTGAGAAGGCAGGGCTGATCTCTCTGGTGAAGATCAGATTTCTGCCCACTGATGAGAACTTGTCTCTGAGAGGAAACACTTTGAAACAAGCCATACAAGAAGACAGGAGGATGGGACTGGTCCCTTTTATGGTAGGTACTGAAGAATGGGTGCGTGTCATGGAAATAGGAGGGTGTTTACCATACCAATTAATTTAGCATATTTTATACCATTAATAACACATCATGTATATTTTAAGATGTATTATTGCGTGGTAAAGCAGATGCAAGCAGGAAAACTACTCCTTGTTGGTGCGTTCAAGGAAAATTCAATAGTCTACCAAATTCACATTGTCCTTTTTTATGGTATTCATGTTTGCTCATTGTTTGCCCTCTGGATGTTTGCTTCCCCGGTAATCTAACTTGTTCATCAGCAGAGTCTCAAACCTGCATCATCCAATGTCCATGCTACAGACTTTATCAGACAAATAGCTAAAAATTCACTTTCATATTGCATTGAAATGAAAGAGCTGCCTAGAATGTAGAATAACACATTCAAATAGACAGAAAATTACAGTGTGCTACTTTTAATAACTCAGTGGTAATATTAAGTATGTGTTATTTTAAATAATGAAAATACATACATAAGTGTTGAATTTGATCTGATTTTGTTCCTCTCCTGTTCAGCTGTGTGCCACTTTGGGAACTACTGGAGTGTGTGCCTTTGACAAGCTATCTGAACTGGGACCAGTGTGTAAGTCTTAATATTTACTCCTACAGTGTCTTCAGTAACTTTGAGTCTAAAAGTCTAATATATTTTTCCTATTTGGCTGTAGTGGGACATACTTGATTTAAATGTTTTTACAGGTGCAGAGGAGGGACTCTGGCTCCATGTGGACGCTGCATATGCTGGCTCAGCCTACTTCTGTCCTGAGCTGCGCTCGTCCCTGGAGGGCATTGAATTTGCACAGTCTTTTGTCTTCAACCCCTCCAAGTGGATGATGGTTCATTTTGATTGCACTGCTTTTTGGTGAGTGAGAACAGTATCATCTCACCTCTACAGAAATTAAAATGATGTATAAGAGTGGGTCTCAAGTGAAATTTAAAACCAAACAAACAATGAAACAGTGCTTGCTGGTTGGTAATATGGTTTAATTGTGTTGCCTCAGGGTAAGGGATAAATATAAGCTCCAACAGACGTTTAATGTTGATCCTGTGTACCTGAGACATGAAAACTCACAATCAGCCACCGATTTCATGGTAAGATCCCTTCATATCTCCTTCAAATTAAAGATTCAACTATCAGGCTGAATAATTATATCTGATAACACCACTTTTTTCTGTTTTTCAGCACTGGCAAATTCCTCTCAGCCGACGTTTCCGTTCTCTCAAACTCTGGTTTGTCATGCGTTCCTTCGGACTGAATAACCTCCAGGCTCATATCAGACATGTAAACTGCAGTTATTTATCTTCATGCAAATCATTTTAAATATCAAATATTCACAAATGAAGGATGTATTTTGTGTGTTTTTTCTGTGGTCTTCAGGGTATTGAGATGGCAAAGCTCTTGGAGTCTCAGATAAGGAGTGATCCAAATTTTGAGGTTCCTGCTGAGAGGAACCTTGGCCTGGTTGTTTTCTGTCTGAAAGTATGTATCTATGTGGTGCAAAAATCTCTCTGTGAAGTCACCTTTGTTAGGCAACATGTTCTTCACTGGCTAATGATTGTTGAGATGTACAAACTTGCCAGTCACACCTTGTTCAAAGGTGAACCAATGAACTGTGTAAACTGGTTTTATCAAGCACAGGTGAAGGTGAAAGCAATACCGAATGAGCTGAAACCTTGAATAAATCAATAAGAAGTTGCTTTATTGGTATTTTATTTCTATAGTTTGTTATATCTTTGGCCCTGCAATGTTTTATTTATGAATATGTTATGTAAAGTGAGTGTTTTATCATTCAAGGCAGGAAATGCTTCAACCCAGGAGCTGTTGAGGAGACTGACCCTATCTGGCACCATGTACCTCATCCCTGCAGAAATTCACACCAAACGCATCATCCGATTTACAGTGACCTCACAGTACACCACTGCCAATGACATCCTTAGAGACTGGGGAATTATCTCCAAAATGGCTTCCGATCTTGTGGCTGAGATACAGCTGCTCGATAATGCAGTCCAGCCAAAACTAGAAGATGATGAGGTAATAGGATCTGAAGAAAACTACGACCCCAACTCTGACACCAGGTCTGAGGAGACCGAGGATACTACCTCCAAGATGGACACGGCTCAAGTGGAGCTGTGGATTGACAAGGCTTGGAATCCAACTCGGAGAGCAATGCGCTCTCTGAGCTGCAACAGCGAGCCTCTGCCTTACACTTGCATTGGTCCCCTGTCTGGCTACGACTTTGAAACAAGGCCTTGTTCTAAAGATTCTGCAGTTGTCCTCTCTACGCCTCCAATAACAGGGGCTGGCCCGTTGCTTAAGATTACTGAGATGCCTTCAAATCTTGTGGGTAAACAGGTGCTGAAAAAGCTGACAAAGTTCAACAGCGTGCCCAGTTTCTGCAACCAGTGGGTGCAGTGTGGTCGGCACCAGCTGTGCTGCCCTCTGAAGGTTTCACAGACAGCTCAAAAACACTTGTCCTCCACCTGCATAAGAATGAACTGTATGTCTTCCTCTCCCATAGCCAATACAGCACCCTCTCCTACTCCACTGGAAACTGCCACTGCACCTCAGCTCTCGCAATGATCATGAAAGCCACGCACAATAGTTCAGCGATTGATAATTAACTGTTTAATCCTGTAGTAGATGTGGTCAGGAAATTGAAAATCACTAATCTGGTAAAATAAACAAATATGAGATGATTTGGGGATTGCTTTGCTCATTTTAAATCATATTTTTAAGATCTTTTTACTAAAAAGTATTTAAAACAAAATTATTCTGTGATATATTTCTGTACACAATAAAATAGCTCATGATATGTGCTGTACATAAATGCTCAGTGTGCGGGTCATTTATCATCATTTGGAATCCTGTAAATTAAATGTGCAATCTGAGTTTCATAGCTTTTACAATAATAAAGACTGAAGTCATTCAAAGCCTGATTTTTCCATCCTTGATGGAGTTGTATATCTCCTGGGTCATGGGTACGTAGCCATTATTGTCCTCCAGGTAGAACAAAGAGTCCTTGATGACGGCAGGGTTGTAGCCCTCCTCACACAGCTTCACCTTCATTTGCTTAAATGTCCCAGTCAATGCCAGCGCATCCTGCCACAGAAAAATAAATCTTCAGAAACTGACATTTTCAGGCAAATGTATGATTTTTGCTGTATGTTATGATACTGTTAGGCATCAGTTCACCTGTATGCGAATGAAGCGTGGCCTTGCATAGCTGGGGAGGCATTTTTTGACATACTGATATGTGGCTTTGCCGTCAAAGTCCATGTTTTCTTTTAGCGTCAGTGCTGCCATTCCAATTCTCCCCTCATGTCCTAATCAGTCAAGGCCAAAGAAAAAAGAGGTCTTATCTCAGTACAAATGTTACTTGCTTCATACTATTGCAAAATAGTAATTTTGATCAAATGAACATATCCTGTATAGCTCTGAAATGGGTGATAATAATGTAATCATTACCTGGCACCTTCACACCATAGACATTAGCCTCCTCAATACAATCTACCATGAGCATATTATCAGCCACCTCTGTGGTTGCCACATTTTCTCCTTTCCACCTGCATTTGATTGCAATAAAAAGTAAACCTATTTGAATTCCATTTGCAGAAAATGCTGAAATAATGATTAATGAATATTCTTAATCTTAACTAGCTTAAAGGAATCAAACACTGGAAATAAGTATAGTACATTAACCAGAGTGCTTGCGGTATCTGGAAAAACTGTTGAGAAATCTGAAATGATGTTACCAATACAAAGTTTTGTCCTACATCTTAAATTTATTCAACCCTTAGAGTTTAAGCGTCGTTATCAGTAACTGTTTCCAGATGTGGACTCCTCTCCATTATTTGCACCTCTCCTCACCTGAAAGTGTCTCCAATGCGGTCTTGAAAGAAGACAAATCCCTCGTCGTCTATCTTCAGAAGGTCGCCACTGTTAAAGTAGAGGTCTCCCTTCACAAACACATTTCTCAGCTTCTTCTTCTCCGTCTGCTGTTTGTTTCTGGCGTAGCCGCTGAACGGGGTTTTCTCTCCAATCTTCGCCACCAACAAACCAGTCTCTCCTGTGGTGGAAACGATGAGCTGTATTAGACAGAGCTGAAGGTCATGCAAGAGCCTTGTTTTTTGGGAGGATATTGGCTCACCTGTGGGGATCTCAATACAAAATCCTCTAGAGTCTTTGACCGGCTCCTCTTTCTCTGTGTCGTACCTTATGAGTTTGTACGGGCATGCCATCTGAAAAACAGTTCAAGAATAAAACTGAATACAATGACAAAAAAATTTACCAATTACCCCTAAAAACATAACATTTAGTTGGATAAAACCGACCAGCCAGCCATGCATGATCATCACTTGGTGACCAATGTTACTGTACAACCAAATACTAATACTCTGTATGGGACAAATGAACAGCATTTTTATTGCCTCTTACTTTATGGAGAAAATGCTCTCTGCCAATAGCTCCAATTTTCCCAGCATAGTTGACAAAGCCAATATTTCCCTCTGTTGCTCCATAGCATTCACAGATGTGAATGTCCCCAAACCGTTGCAGGAAATCAGCCCAGGTATCTGATCTTATTCCATTCCCCAAAGCCAATCGGACTTTATGATCCTTGTCATTGTCTCTCTAGACGGGAGCGAAGAAGAGATGAAAGCTGGATGTGACAAGGATAATAAACATCTCATTATGTGCACAGTGTATCTGACTGCAGCGAGTATTTGAGCTACAAATATACTTAAAAGATATATTCACAATATTTCAAGTCTGTCTTCAAACATTAGTTGTCTTAAAACAATAGTCAAGAGCCCATATAAACTCTGAAACGTGCTGCTCGCTGTAACCACTCCTGTTGATATTGAATGATTAAAGCAAGACAAACATGTGTTAATGTTCATTTGGGCACCTGAATATTATTTTGAGACATACTTCAAATATAATGAACCCATCCTTTAACCGCATATATCTTGTTATACTATCTTAAACAGTATTAACTTTAACCATATTTGACATCATTCTGAGGTTTACCTTTGGTGTGTTGCAGAGGTAGCGCATAATCTCTCCTATGTACTGAATGACCGTCACATTGTACTTTCTACAGTCATTCCAGAATTGGGAGGCAGAGAATTTCCGTTTTAAAACGATAGTGATGCCTAGAAATAAGGAGGCACAGAAATCAGCAACACATAATCTTGTACTGAGAGTTCAAGAACGGTAATAAACTTATGAACTTTGAAATACAAACAGTAAAAATCAAAGCCAAAATATCTGTTGGTTTAACCTCCAATAAACTTTTGTAGTTTTATGATGCTTTTGTACCATATACTATGAAGTATGATATGTGTGAAATACCCATGTATTACCTTTTTCTATGGCTCCACAAAGTCCCATCAGAAAGCCAGCACTGTGGTAAAGAGGCAGGTACACGAAGACGACATCGTCTGAACGTACGCCAGCAATAGACTGAAGAAAAGATGCCATCCATATTCTCTCGTGGTTAATTACAGCTGCTTTAGGAAGTCCTATGAGATAACCATTAAACCATTTTTTATTGTCATACAGCACTTCTGTTGCACAAGGCCTTTGCACTAAAAAGAAGTGTGCAGCCTAAGGTGAAGGTTATACAAAACAGTCAGATTACCTGTGGTTCCTGAGGTGTAGATGTACAGAGCGGGGCTCTTAATGTGAATGTTGGCCCTCAGGTGAAGCGACACAGGTTGGTCCGAAGCCTGCTGAATCTTGTCAGAGAGGTTTTCGACACCATCCAAATCACAGTCCTCACTGAGGATGAACACACGGGCGCCCTGCTGCTTCAAGGTGGGCAACACCTCCTCTACCGCATCTCGCAAGCCTGAAAGACAGCCAAAAGAGAGCTGATGAGTGCTTCAAGGATGTTGATATAGCACAATAATAACAGAGAAACAATTGAAGCTAAATCAATGTTAGAATACTTTAGTGGCCAAGTTTTGCGTAAAAGGAATTTGACTCTAGCTCCCAGTAGCTCTCAATATACCTATACCAACATTTACAGTAGGATATACATTTAACATCACAAGTAACTTATTAAATTAAAGAGGACGACAATTTAATTTGTCTCTATGTAGCGCAAATATAAAATGAACTGGCATCTGAGTGTCTCTGTGCAGAATGATGTATGTGCAGTGTTTGGCACTAAAAGACTGTTTTTACCCTTATCTGCTGAAGGTAGGAAAGGTTCTTACATTTGAGCTTAAAACTAGATGGACGAGATCATTTTGTGACATTACAACTAGTTTTGGAGGCCCATTCAGGTGCCTATGTGCAACAGGTGTGATGTATAAATATGAAGCAGATCCACTAAGAATGGACTTTGCAATAAATGAAAGAGACAGCTTGTATACAGCAAAAAAAAACTTTTGAATGGAAGAGTCCATGTCACTTTACATATTTTGCTAGGAAACTGAACTTTTGTGGAAAATCAACATCAGACCATCAGATTATATTTTTAGAGCTGCAGTGATTAGTTGATTGACTGGTTAGTTGATCATCAACAATTAATTCGTTCAATGAATTTGCAGTTTTTTCTCATCATATACGACAGTTTATTGAATTACCCTTCTTTATTTTAGACTGCAGACAACACAAGCAAAGAAGACAACACCTGACCTTTTTTTTCTTACATTTCATGGACTAAATAATTAATTGATTATTTGAAAAAAACAAAAAAACAAAAAAACATTGGCAGTTGAATTGATAAGAAAAATAATAGTTACTTGCAATCGTTTTTTATGAAATATAAACATAATAAAATATACATGTATTTCGATGTACAATTAACAACAGAGATAATAAGACCAAAACAAAAACGTCAAAATAACTCCACTCAGTTCTCACAGTTAGAATTATAAAATATACCTGGAGTGAATCTGTTATTTTAGAAGAATGTCTAGAAAATGACACCAATATGCTAATCGATCAAAGCAATTATGAAAACCTCTCATAATCATATGGAGGACAACATTTCCGTGTTCCTCCACCTTACCTGCACCAGCAATCAGGACTTTGGCTTCACAGCAGGAGAAGCAGTGCAGCAGAGATTTGGACCTGATGTTGTAGTTGAGCAGGGCAGCTGTGCACCCCAGTTTGGCCAGTCCGAGCCAGATCCACACAAACATAGGCTCGTTTTCCAGAAAGACGGCCACTGTGTCTCCTTCCTTCAAGTGGGCATGCGTCGATAAGGCTCTGGCCACTTTGTTGCTCTCTTTATCTGCTTGGCTGAACGTGAAGGAGCTCTCCTCGAAAACCAGAAACTTCTTGTGCGGCAGCTTCGCCACGTTGTCCAGAAAACAATCCAAAATACTGTAAAACGGTTTGTGCGTCTTGAATTTGCTTATTTTCCTGGCGATGCGAAGAGCTGTAATGGCGTAGTTTATATCGTTCATAAGGTAAGGGTTTCTTAAGTAAAGGAATAACGGCAAAACTGCCAAACCTGCAAGAGTGGTATATAAAATATATGCAATCATGATTATCAAGAGAAAGGCTCCAGTGTGCAACTAACGACTAACTTCTGACAACCTTAAGAAACCACAACAGCACCATCAGTGGCCGTGGCAGAGGTTGTAGTTTGGTTGGACCAACATACAAGTGGGAGGGCCATCTTTTACTAGGAAGGGGGGGGGGGGGGGGGGGGGGGGGGGAGATTTATGAAAGCAAACAAACAAACAAACTGAAAACTAGTTGACTTTGCAACTTTTAACATCACAAAGGCAATAACTGCAAACACCTCCCTATCCAGCATGCTCAACTAACAGAGCATGAGTGTATAAAAGACAGTAGTCTATACCAGCACAACAGTCTGGCAATGCGCCTGTGCTGTGTACAGACCAATTCAGTTTCCGCCTCTTGAAATTTGAACGACTTTCTGCACAGGTGGGGTAACAATAGGACAATGTGTGTTCCTGGGTGGAAAGAAGTTCTCCAGCTGCTGCCAATAGTGAAGAGTATCACCTTTATGACAAAGACAGGTGATACTCGTTAAAGCCTTTACAGCTTTTCCTGCTGCAGACTTGTTTTATCAAGTGTTACATTGTTAGAACAAGCCCTGCATGTACTAAAATGAACGCTGCCAAAACCACGATTTGTAAGGGAGACTGGGGACGGTTGCAACACTTTGAATTTCCCTCAGTTACTCACAGAGTGTTGGGACTAGGCCAACTTTGTGTCTGATAATTGCCCATACCATTTAAAGATGATTACATATGACATATTGTGCACAATATTTGTTTAAATGGAGGAAGTGAGATCATCAGTGTTGGGAAACATTACTTTTAAAGGTAACTAATTACATTACAAAGTTACTGTCATTAGAAAGTAACTAGTTACATTACAGCATTGCCTTCTGAGAAAAAGTAACTCATTAGAGTACTTTTGTGTAACCTGAAATGAAAACCCCTTTGTAAGTCTTCGGGCATGTTGTTTTAGTCACGACCTCGTTTAAATATAATTACTCTACCATCATCACACAGCCAAGTCTGTTCTATAATCTGTAAATATGTACACTAATAGCAGGAATAACAGACACAATGTCCCATTTACAGCTCTTTATTGTACTAAAGTGTCTATGCTTCTCAAACATATGCCCACATACAAGTTATAAAACTGCATACAGGCTTTTCAAACACATGCCTACATTACTTACGACAGGGCAACAGCCTCTTGTTACCCGGGCACAACTTGCATGTTACTGTAATGCTCTTGCCTTTATTTCCTCCCACAAATTCAAAATAATGCGTATATTTTCACAAAGTGAAAGCTGTCCCATCTTGCCATCTTGCTTGCCGAGCTGCTGTACACACGCAGTAATATAACCGTAGCACATAGCCAGGTGCCTGCATGTCTGCCAAAAAAGTAGTAACTTTTCTTGTGGAAAAAAAGTATAGGAATAGTTGGTTAAAAAATAATGGATTACATTTTTAAAAATGTAACTAAACAACTGAGTACTTAAATCATTACATCAAAAAAGTAATCCAAGTATTCTAATGTGTTACCCTCAACACTGGAGATCATACCTGCCAACATTTAAGTTTCAAAATACAGGAGGTTTTTTGTGGCTGGGTTGAGGTGAAGTGAAAGATAACATATTACTTGACTTTGTTACTGTAAATGCAATAAAACTGTTGCGAGTAACAAGCCAATAAGTACTAGGTATCCTATTGTCTATACAGTATAAGTATAAGTATTAAAGTAGCTGTTCAGCAATCATAAACGTAGAAAAGCAATATTTTCAACTGCTTTGCCTGCAGTGTGACAGAGAACATGAGTAAGGACCTTCTGTGCAGGAAGCCGCTGTGCACATACTCCTTGAATCAGGTTGTGTTGACTGGTTGGTTGAACTTATGTGTGGATTGTGTTTTATAGACAATCTGGCAACTTGGGTAACGTCAGCCAAACATATAAAACGTATGAATCCACATTTATGATGATTATTCATAATAAAAGTTCAGTACCATGCAAATTATGTGGAGTGTTGGCAGGTCTGAGCCAGATGTTGCAAGTGATGTGAACACCAGAGACAGTTGCAACATGTTATAATGGAAAATACATTAAATTTCACAAATTAACATTTGATTTTTGTCTCAATGAGCATAGTATTAGGAAAATAAGTATTGTTTCACAATAATACTATAGTATTATTTATTTATTCAATAACAATATAGTATTATTTGTTTATTTAGTTATTTAGGGTTACCTTGAGTCACTGTGCAGATGCTATAGATGCTATTCAGTCTCTTCATTTTTCAGTGTTAAACAGGATGAATGGAACAACAAACTTTTATTAAACATGTTTTTATTGTACAAAACTGCAACAGTCTTAAAAAATGATTTTAACCAATAGTATAAATCCTGCCCTTTTTTAAATACTCTAGATTATCTATTCACTGTATGACTAACAATAATGGCTTACTATTTGCATATGGACCTTTACAATAGGTCTGTGTTAACACAAAATAATGAAATTATTTTATTATTACATCATTAATTACAATGATTGTGTACATCACAATGAATTTTGCACAATGTAATTTATTAATTTTTTTGTTGTATTTGGGAGAAGTGTCATACACCCACAATGACCCATAATGTTTGTATTGATGTTTTGTCTGTTTTGGGGACAGTTGCAACATCCCAAACTCAGCCATGACTGAACATCATGTGCTAACTAGGTAGACAGATTGACCTTGACACATGCTAACTATGTCACTTAGAAGTCAACAAAACAATGTTTCAAATTCAATAATTAATGTTGATTAATCCATACAAACAATCAGCAAAAATATAGCTCATGAAAAATTAAGTTGCACACTTTCAATAAATGCAGCAGTAAATGTATGAAGAGGCTTCTGTCTTCCTGTTGAGGGAGGGTATGTCTAAACATGTGCAGTATCATCACACTAACATGTTTCTAAATGGAGTAATAAGACTTTTTGCCACTAAAAGGGGCCAACATACATTTCTGATTTTGTTAAGTTATGAACCATCCAGACCTCTCAAATTGTCTGGGACAGTATTTCTGTCCCCAGAGTCAAGAGGCAGCTTTTGGTTTTTATGCTCCACTTCTCTGGAACAAACTACCAGAAAACTGAGAATCACACAAAACATAGTCTGGCACACTCAAGTTAATTATCAACATTGTTCTGTCCAAAATTACATGGAAGCGGGCATCGACTCACTTAAACAAAGGTCAAAAGATTACATGTGCATAGTAAATTTAACTGACCTTGCAAAACATAGACCTACTGTTCACCCATTGCAACAGATTTGTCATCAGTGTGTTTTCCTTTCTGCCAACTGTCAATGACAAACTGTGACGGACAGAAAATTATGATTTGAGAAAGTTTAATGAAACCTACAACCTAAAACTATTGTTTTGATTAGTAGCAGTTCAAATGGGCAACATTTCAAATGTGGATCTTTCACCAAACCAATTGTGAATCTCTCCTGGAAGTAAGTTATACAAAAAGAAATATTTTTAAGAGGAAGGGTTGTGTTAAAAGTTGGTTTCATTTTTTTTTTTTACACCAGGCGAATATTTGGGTTATAAATAATAGTTATCAGTTAATTATGAGTTAATGGAGGAGTAGTGAGAAAGGGGTCAGAATTTATAAGTATACACTCCCTCCTGCTACTTTTCAAACATTGTTATGCTTGTTTTGTTTGTTCTCTTTATTTGCCTGTTTTTATTTTCATGTTCAAAATAAATAAATAAATTCAAATTCCTTTTTCCATCCAAAACAGCTGGTTGAGGCACACACAACAATTACATCACTATAGAGCATTGTAAAGGCTTAAATAGAGGGGACAGTTACTCAGTGTTGTTAAAATTGAGTTAAAATGTGCATTATGTGACTAGAAAAGATGGATCTGGACAGTATTATATATACCTGCAGCGGTTTATGAGGACTTTGTTCTCTAAGAGAAATACGCAACTTCAATTTTTAAAACCATTAAAGTTCTGGGGAGCTGTCCATGTCTATACGTAATAATCACAAAAGCAAAGAATATGTGGACACCCATTTCTAGTGTTTGTACTTTATTCCATCTGCATGACGAACACGGACTCTGGTAAGTGTGTGTATTTGTCACCACCTTGTGGTTTTTACATCTGCCACACCTGAAATGTATTTATTTTGTATTTTTATTACTAGGCAAAGCAGAAATACACATGAAAAGTAGTTATTGTTTTACACTAAGAATCACTTTAATTTTTAGCAACATCTTTCATATTTACAGATATTGGCAGTTACATTTAAGAAAGTTTGGCCCCTGCTCTACATATTTTCTTACCATTATATACTGCACCAAACTTGGCTGAAGGCATAATATTCTGTTTAGTACATTAACACCAAAAGAACAGTAAAAGAAATTCAGTAATGCTTTGTTTTACAGGTCCTTTCATTTTTTAGGACATTTTACAGAGACTGTGGTGCAGGGGGGTGGGGGGGGGTTGGACTAATTATAACAAAATGTGAACAAAAGTGTTATGTTGATTCAGTTGGTATAAGTACAAACTCATAATGTGGGCTGCTGTTTTGCCAAAAATTCTTCGAAAGAAAATTATTTTGTTTTCAGTCTGTAGTTTTGTGTGTCAGACTACAGATTAACATACATAGAATAGCATATTATAACAAATGACATAACTCTTTCAAAGAAATTTCCTAAGATATATCAGTAACATCGCAGCTATCTTTTGAAAATTTCTGAAATAAGCTAATATGCTAATATATCGTTTGACACACACTGAACTGTGTTACTAAATCAACTTAACTATTCCCTGTTTTTTCTCATAATTTGTAATTAGTATAAAGTTAAAGGATCTATAAAATAGCATTAAGTTTTTTCTCCATGAACACCATCACAATAGTCTCATTACACTAACACTACTGTCATGTCTGAAGGTTGCCAAGATTGGCTTCCTGTTTTCAATACTTTCAAGACTACTCAAAATGACCTCTTACAATACCATACTATCTGTTGATTAATGCTGCACGTCTTTCACATGTCTCACCATCCCAACAGCAACACTCCTCAACACCTTTATCAGACTGAATGAAGTAAAAGTGGTCGTCCTCATGATGGAAAGCAGTCATCATGCTTGTAAATACATTATCTACATGATCAAACTCCCTCTTCCTCTTCTAGGCTGAATCCAGCCCCCAACATGGGTACTGTACTTACAAATAAACCCTGCACTTGTAATTTCCCTCTACTGCTTTTAATAAAGGATATTCATGTCTACATGTTGTTTTACTACACAAAACTGATAAAAGTATTATTAAAAAAGTTCTATTCAGTCCCTGAGCTGAAGTTAATAAAAGTATCGACAGTATGTGGCCAGGCACACTTAGCAGAAACTAAAAGCCTGTTCATAGTTTGATGTTTCCTGATATGATAGAGGTGTAGATCTGAGCCGTCAGCGGCACATAACTCTTCTCATTATCATTAAGGATGTAGAGGGGGTCCTGGATACATCCTGGATCAAAATTCTCCTCCACTAACTTCACCTTCATCTGCTTGAAAGTCCCCGTCACCTCTACGGCATTCTGGACAGAGGAAAAGTACAAAACACTTACTCAAGTACATTATAAGATATTACCACCATCTCTAAATGTTGGTCAATAATAATAAATCAATGTCTAACTCTAAAAAAAGATATTGACTTTAAAGAAAATGAAAATCACTGTCACATTTTGACAAGATGACACAAAAGTTGACCACTAACTTTGTGTCTTGTTAGTTTTACAAATGTAGTTTTGTGAAATAAAAATTACCTGTATCCTTATAAAGCGTGGTCGGGCATACGACGGTAGGTAACTAACCACATGGTTATATATTTTTATTCCATCAAACTGGGTGCCTTCCCTCTCAGTGACAGCTGCCATCCCTATCCGCCCCTCATGCCCTAAAAAAGGTCAAACAAAATCACAAAAAAGCATATATGTATGACAAAAATGTAGCTATTTATGACCTTATTAAAGTCTTTCTTTGTAGTTCTACCATTTAGAATTCACATTTTTATTAAACATAGAGGAGGTGATCATCACCTGGCACTTGGACTCCATAAACGTTGGCCTCTTTGAGACAATCACTGATAGTCAGGATGTCGGACACTTCAGTCGTGGCCACATTCTCACCTTTCCACCTATAGGCTCAAACAAGAGTCACTTCATTAGTTTTGCTTTGTTTTTTGTTTTTCCCTAAGGCAGCAGTACATCTTACTGGTCTGTGCATGTGGGAAACAAAAACTTGTTTTTGTTTTGCACTCTGTAATCTCATGTCTGGGCATTGACTAGAAGTTTGCCCTGAACCTCATAGTTATTCTAAATCAGCCTGGTGCATATTTAGTGGTACAGAACTGCTGAGAATTGCCCACAATACTAGGAAATGTATTATATATAATTATTATTCAGAATTGTTGGTATTGTGAGTTTGAAAAATGTTTCTTTCTCCAGTTTTGACAGTCATGGATTGTGCCTTAAAATCTCAAGCAGTACGTGGCTCTTAATGAAAATATAAAGACGCAAGTAAAATCAAAGCTTCATTTGGAGAAAAACATTCAACCTTTTTGTTT
The DNA here is from genome assembly GCF_963691925.1 of Scomber scombrus. Lineage (NCBI taxonomy): Eukaryota > Metazoa > Chordata > Actinopteri > Scombriformes > Scombridae > Scomber > Scomber scombrus. The sequence continues at coordinate 27,245,282 of NC_084970.1, read as the reverse complement.
AAGCTTTTAATCAATCAAGTATAAAGAATTTGGTCTTTCAAATTTTCATAGAAAAGTGGAAAACATCTCTTAAAGATTTAATTAATTATTTAGAGGACCAGTGTGTCAGATTTAAGGGGATCTATTGGCAAGAATGGAATATAATATTAATAAGTATGTTTTCATTACTGAAACAGAAACTAAGAATTGTGTTTCCATTAGCTCTACATAGGGAGCAGGTCCTCTTCCAAAGGTTTTTGCACCATGTTCCTACAGTAGCCCAGAACTGACAAACCAAACACTGTCTCTAGAGAGGACCTTTCATGTTTTGCGAGTTTCCCAGCCACCATGGGTTCTCCTACATGCCAAACAGGGAGGAGTGAGGTCAAGGGGTTATCATTTTGTTGCAATCTGTAACCTCACCACTAGATGTCACTAAATCCAACACACTGGCCCATTGACTACTTTCCTTGACAGGCTTTTCACTCTCAACATTGACAGGCTTTTCACCCTCTACAGTTCAAAGACCTCAAAACATTTCATTCACTAATCTTTTAGCTTTGCATTTGTGATTTGATGATAAGTCTTATAATGGATAATTAATTAATTAAATATCTATGTGAATAATTATGTTGACGACAGTCTACGTAAAAATCATGAAACAAATAATGCACAGGCGTTGTACCTGAATGTGTCACCAACACGATCCTGAAAGTAAATGAAGTTCTCTTTATCGATCCTCATTAGGTCACCAGTGTTGAAGTAAAGATCTCCCTTCTTGAGAACGTTACGAAGCCTTTTCCTCTCCGTTTGGTCTTCATTCTGGGAGTAGCCAATAAAAGGGGCGATATCTGTGATCTTCGACACCAGCAGTCCTGTTTCACCTTCAAGATGAAGCCAAGAGATGGTTACTTTTCTATTGACAAAATACTTCAACATTTATTTATCATCATCAGGGTCCTGATTTGGTTGGAAACCCTGCTTATGAGATGCAGATGTGTCATTGTGCAAAGAGTAAGAATAAAAATGTATGGCAAGAGCATTGAGATAGGGTTTAAAATTGGTTATTTAGAGGTCTAATTAATATTAACAGCAGCAGAAGTTTCTTCACCTTTGGCTGACTCTATGCAGAGGCCGTTAGCATCTCGAATCGTCTCATCTCTCTCTGTGTCATACTTGATAAGGGTGTAGGGAAACAGCTTCTACAGGGGGAAGTAAAGGACATCAAAATTGCATAAAATGTTCTTTATACAGACAGCAGAATAAAACATATAGTTCCCATATTTATTTACAGAGACATATGACATATTTGTGATTCCAACATTTCTGTATGCATTGGTGATATTCAGTACATAAACACGATGCACAATGTTTCAGAATCAACTCAAGGTTCACTTACTAGCTTTCAACTGCATCTCACAGTCTCTTACTGGCCTGTAAGATGCAGTTGAAAAGTCGGAAAATATTTTCTAAGAGGACTGATTGTTTTGTCACACACACTAATAAACTCTAAAAAAAAAAAAAAGAAAAAAAAAAAAATCCTCACTATTAAAAGAAACAAAAACAGATTTTTTCTTTCCTTACCTGATGCAAAAAGTTGACCCGTCCAATAGCTCCTATTTTCCCCGCGTAGTTGACAAATCCCACATTTCCCTCAGTGGAGGCATAAAACTCTCTGACCTGAATCTTCCCAAAGCGATTGAGAAACTCCCTCCATATCTCTGCTCTGACACCATTGCCAATGGCCAGTCTTACTTTGTGGTCTTTGTCATTTTCTCTCTGAAAACACCAACACAACAGGTCAAACATTTTGGAAGGTTTACATTAAAAAAATGAAAATGAACAATGAATACCTACTAGAATGAGAACTGGAAATAGTTTATCAAAGATAGAAGAATTGATCGGGATAAGGCCAAAAAACACACGTCAGCTCTTATACAGTAAGGATGGAAAGCTTAAGTGTGTATAAATAATAACAATAATAAAGTTTATGTATATTGAACTTATCAAAATTACAAAGTGTTTTATTACAACAACAAAAAAAATAGAAAAATACATACACTGACAAATTTACCCAAATTAAATAAGAGAATAAGGTTAAAAAAAAACAACAACAACATTTTGAGATGATGATTCTGCAAGTCAGTGTTTGTCCTTCAGTCTTACACCTGAACATGGGAACTGCCAACCAGTTTCTGTCTGAAGGGCTCTGACTGAAAGTAGGTTGGTATATAATTCAGAGCTAGGCCATAAAAATGCCTTAACATTTTTAAGTAAAATCTTGGTAAAAAACTGGTAGTCAACATTAAGAGTGCAGTGATACGATTTCTTTCCTTTTTCTTTTTTTAGTAGTCTGGCTGCTGCATTCTCTACAATTTGTACAAGACACAATAATCTGTACAATAAACACACACACACACACACACACACACATATATGTGATATATATGTTATATGCTTTATAATAAAAAGTTAAGTTCCCCAATTAAGCCCTTAATTAAGATAAAGCGTCTTTCTGATCAAATACTGAGTAATACCTGTGTGTATAATAATAATAATAATAATAATAATAATAATAATAATAATAATGCATTTTATTTAAAGGCGCCTTTCAAAGCACTCAAGGACACCTTACAAGGCACATATAACACAACAACAGTCCATCAAACAATATCAGGTAACATTTAGTGCAAAGATAAAGAATAAATGACTATTAAACATTCCTTTAAAAAAATCATACAAATACCTAATAACTATGATAAATGTGACCCTACAGTGAAATACTAGGACATTCAAGGGAGATCATGGGTGCCAAGTTACTTGATATGGTCTTCCTGAGTAAAGGCCAGCATCTATTCCTAGAGTTGACCAGATACAGAAAAACCACCTCCTATGAGTGGCACGGGGTCATGCAGTAAATTGAGACTGCTCTTCATGTGATGCAAGAAGATACTCTGAATGGTTACATATGTAAGCAGAATATTTACAGTATTTCTAAATACAGGAAATACATCTTTATGATATCCCAAAATGATAACATGATCCTGAACAATGTCTAGTTATTATCTCAACCAATGGTAGTTATATCTATCTATAATGTTGCATGTCATTAAACACCTACAGATTATGACGCAGAAGGCTGGAAACTGATAGTTGGGATTTAACGATTTCTATTTTTGTAAGCCAGCTGTGTGCGCTGCACTGTGAGAATGTACACATTTGGAAAGTTATCTCTGACTCGATACAGCCTGTTGGCACTGTTCTGCTTCTCCATCTGTCTTGGGTGAAAGCGTTTCTACAGTAGCTCAGATGGCAATGAGGACACTTCATGCCCACAGTGCCTTGCCAAAGATCCAATGTGAGCTTGTTTTAATAGCAATCACTCTGGTAATTAAAACACTGGTATTTAAGGAATAGATAAAGGTCAATAATAGTGGCTTGACTAATATATCAATCTGTCAACCCACCGTATGTGACTAATGTTGCATCTGTGCAATGGTTTACTTGTGTCCAATGTTTTTCACTAAACCATTTAATTACATTCTGTCAAAATCTTCATCTATGTTTCCCTGCCACTGAGTGTGATGTAGGGTCACTTCAGTCTCCTGTCAACCCTACAGGAATGCCACTGGTTTGAGTTTCAACTGAGAGTATTAACTGTCACATGATCAAAGCACTGCTACAGAGCTTTCCCACAAAGAAAATAAAGCAAATCCTGTAAACCTGTTTTTCATTGGCAAGAAAGTTATTCAAATGAAAGGTTACTAAATATTAGTATTAGCATAGCAAACATTAGCTCTTTAAAATGCTGCAAAAACAAATATTATTCCCACTTGAATATTAGGCTACTGTTTATTTTAAGGTCTTATGATGAAGAAATAAAAGAGTAAAATAATAAAAATAAATAAATAAATGAAACGTTTTTAAAGTTTCTAAAAACTTGATTTTTAAAGACATTTAGTTAAAATCGCTTGAGAACAATATGCTTTTCAGTCAGGATTTTAAAGCTGCAAGGGTCTGCTTACCTTCCTACCTACCTACCTACCTACCTGTCTACCTACCTACCTACCTACCTGTCTACCTACCTACCTACCTACCTGTCTACCTACCTACCTGTCTACCTACCTACCTACCTACCTGTCTACCTACCTACCTGTCTACCTACCTACCTACCTACCTGTCTACCTACCTACCTGTCTACCTACCTACCTACCTACCTGTCTACCTACCTACCTACCTACCTGTCTACCTACCTACCTGTCTACCTACCTACCTACCTACCTACCTGTCTACCTACCTACCTACCTACCTACCTACCTACCTACCTACCTACCTACCTGTCTACCTACCTACCTACCTACCCGTCTACCTACCTACCTGTCTACCTACCTACCTACCTACCTGTGGTGTACTGCAGAGGTAACGTATCACTTCTCCTATGTACTGAACGACGGTCACACTGTACTTCCTGCAGTCATCCCAGAACTGCGAGGCAGAAAACTTTCTCTTCAGAATGATGGTCGATCCTTCAAGGTCAGACAGAGAAGATGAAAGAAAATTTGATTATCAGATACACAACATGAACATGCTCAAGTTACATTTTCATGGCTTTCAGTTCAGTACATTTGCTTTTCAAAACTTTGAAAATAAAATATTCAACTATTAAAGTATATGCCCAGTTAATGTCCATTTAGATATGATAATATCTAAATATTCTATCTATTCATATGATTAACTGCAGGTTTAGTGTTTTGAAACTGTCCTGAAATACCAACATGTATTAACAGGTACTGTACATACTGTAGCATACAGTATATTTATTTTTACCCACCATTTCTACTTTCAATTAGCTGAATTAGACATTAATAATTATAATTTACATAAGGCTTAAACACCTCCAGAAACTCATGTATTTAGTTCACAACATGACTGCTATGTGTGGGTTTCTCCTAATATGTGTGCAACTCAGGCCTCACCAGATATTTAACAGGAGCGTGAACTTTAGCCTATTTTGAAAAAGGCTGTTAGAAAATAGAGGTAATCTGGTCTTGGTTGACCCAGCTCTGTTCAGATTACTGATTCACAATGACAAAAGACTCTTTGATTTGGTTGTGCAGGGGCAAGAAACCCAGAGAGAGAAAGAGGAGCAGCTGCGTCACTTTCTGTGTATTGTGCAGTGGAAACAGGTTCAATTCTGTTTGAGTCAGAAGAACCACTTTCATGAACCTGCACAATCTTGAGAGGGCACACACACAGCTGGTGCATGAGAAAATACTTTGCGATTCAGGTGATACCTCCAGCTGGGTTGTGTGTTCCAACAAATGCACTTAATTGTGAGGGATTGCAGGTGGGAACTCAGTGAGGGATCATGTCCAAGTTGCAACTCAACAGAGTGTACAATAATTTAGTCTTTTGTATGATATATTATGAACCCAAAATGTTTGATAATTTGAGGGCAGAAGCCTCTGGGTGTGGATTCAAACAGCCAGAGAAGTGAATGTCCCACTTGACTTTAGATTTAAAACTCTGTACACTGTGAAATACAGATTTCTAGCAGGGTAAAGGACTGAAATGTCAGGAAAAAAAACTTAACAAGTCCTTGTTTTCTCAGTAAATATTTCATTCATCACTAAGGAATCTCACACAGCCTTCTCAAAGTCTCAAAGCCTTCTCAAAGACTGTAGTCCGAGGCGGTTTTAGCTACTTTTCATTGTCTCACCTGTCTCAATGGAGCCAATAAAGCCTATAATGAATCCAGCTGTGTGGTACAGAGGTAAGTTGAGGTAGATGACATCAGTAGACGACACACCATTTGAGGATAAAACAGCCAGAGCTGTTAGGAGGCGGTTCTGATTGACCACAGCGGCCTTTGGGAGACCTGAAACACAAACACTGAAAGCTGAAGATGGTTGTTGTTGGAGATATTAGATAATCACATGAAATTTAAAAAAACAATCAAAAAGAAAAGGAAGGGTATCAATCTGATACCTGTAGTTCCAGAGGTGTAAATATAAACTGCAGGACTTTTGAATGTGATGTGTGATCTGAGGGATCGAGGGATCGGTGTGTCTGCTGCATGGTCCACTTTATCGGAGAAGCTCTCGAGTCCAGATGTGTCACAGTGTTTGGTCATCAGGAGGACGGTGACGCCCTTCTCGCTCAGTGAGGGCAGCACTTTTTCCACTGCTTCCTTAAGCTCTGGAGCAGGACACACAATTATAACCACTGAGATTACTGAGATTCAATTTATACATTGTCTTGCCAAGATATTGTGCTGTACCTTGTGCTGCAAGTATGGGCATGTGCAATTGAGGTCACATGGATAACTGCTTATCTTCCCTCACATTTATTCATATTCATATTTTCTAATCCAGTACCCGTGTACCTAATTTGTTCCCTTTCATGTACCAACATGCTCTGGAATGATAATGAAACTTCCTTGAAACCTTGATGTTGGGAATGAATCATACAGCTTTACAGAAAAATTAACACCCAACCTTATCAGCAAAAACCTTGTGAGCTGCAACTTTCACTGACTTTTTAGACTGGAAGACAGATGCTGTAATCAGTGAACTATGAGTAGTAGTCATTTCTAGTCACTTTACTTTTAAGACCACTCTGGTTGGCTCATGAACATATTCTGATGTCTGTTATATCCAAATAACAAAAGTAGATTTGATGTTCTTTACTCATGTTAAATATCAGGTGTTGCTACAGTCTCCTTTGGTATGATGACTAGGTATTGTAAAGAAAATAATCCAATATTAAAAATAAGTTTGCAACAGTTTAATCAACAGTCATTTAATTGATTAGTCTATTTAAATGATCTTGTTCCAGCTTCTCTAATTTGAATATTTCTGGTTTATTTAGTCTTCTATAATAGTAAACTGAATATATTTGGGTTTGGCGCTGTTGATCAGGATAATACAAGACAGCTAACATTGCGTCTTGGGCTTTGGGGAATTGTCCTTAACATTTCTCACCATTTCAGCTCCAGATTCCTGCAATATTGCACCTGTACAGTATTTGAATGCATAACAAAATGAACTAAAGTATACTTATGAACCAAATTATAATTATAATAATATACTTTTTACATACCACTTTTCACTAAGTGCTTCACAGGGAAAAGAAAATAGCAATAAATAAAAAAGGCCAATGCAAACAGAAATAAACAAGCATTAGATCATAAACACAGGAAATTAAAAATTAAGTTAAATATAGAGGAGAACGTCAAACTGCAAGGATTGAATAGTAAATAGTAAATCCACAAGATGCATAAAGTACTAAATCCTTTTTCATGTCAGATAAACGTATCAACTACCTCAATTTTATAATAAATAATTACAGATTATTATGCATTACAGTGCAGATTACAATCAAATACATATTTAATTCAAATGGACGCTGTTAGCACGCTTAAATCCTCTTTCATGTCAAATAAGCTTGTAAATTACCTCAATTTCTATTGAATAATTACAGATTATCAATAATTACATTACAGATTACAATCAAATACATATTAAATTCAGATGGTAAATATTTACATATTCCCCTGCACTCAACATGGCTGCTGGATCAGTCTGGCAGGAGTCCATTGAGGATAAATCCTCAAATCCCTTTACATGTTTGATGAAAACACTTTCTTTAAACTTTCTATGGAAAATCTGGAGATAATACTGAGGCCATTTATTTGCCTAATCTGTGCCTCATGATGGACCAAAACGCGTTTTCAAAGTATATTCCATTAAGAACATAAAAAGCTTTTTGAAACTGGAGGCGTGGCAGAAAAACTGGAACCAGAGACCATAAATCATTTGGCTTCAAGTCCTAAACTTGAAGTTACTGCTCATTTTAAAAAGACACACACACACACACACACACACACACACACACACACACACACACACACACACACACACACACACACACACACACACACACACACACACACTTGAAGACAAAAATAAAGACGTAGGTATACCTGGGGCTGCAATCAGCACTTTGGCCTTGCAGCAGTTGAAGCAGTGCAGCAGACACTTGGTGCGGATGTTGTAATTGAGAAGAGCAACAGGAGAGCCCAATTTAGCCAAAGCCAGCCAGGTAAACATGAAGGCTGGTTCATTCCCCATGAACAGAGCCACGGTGTCTCCGGCTTTGTACCGAGGGTGAGACTTAAGTGCATTGGCGATTTTGTTGCTCCTCTTGTCTGTGTCGGCGAATGTGAAGCTCTCATCCTCAAACACAACGAAGGGCTTGTCTGGGTGCGCAGCGGTCTGCTCCAAGAAACGATCCAAAACAAAGAAGAAAGGTTTTCTCATTCGCCTCGAAACAAACTTCACTAAAATCCGAAGCAGCTCTCCGACGTACAAGATATCCGCCCAGACATAAGGTGTGAACGTTTTCAGAGCGAATGGTATGATGAGGATAGTTGCTAAAAGGACTGAAATACATGTTTCCATCCTGTTTTCTACTTTAAAAGCTACAAATCCTGTAACAAAAAAAGAAGCGAGCAGCCCCCACTGCAAACTGGGGAATGTGGGGAATAAGGATTTTGTTCAGTGGGGCGGGGCTTTGTCTCAAATTAAAAGCATAGAAAGGGTCAAATATCTGAATAATTAAGAATATTTAACGATTGAGGAGAACTGCACACTGCACAGAAGCAATGCCATGTGTTTTGTAGTAAAGAATTACTGCTTTTCTAGAAAAGAAAGAAAGAGGCGCCTTAAAAACTTGTCTTACAGAGCTCATTAAAGAGTCATTAAGAGAATAACTAAAATAAAGAATGTAGGAGTATTTATCTGTCTGACAGAGGATCAGTGTCAGGGTCAGTTAGAGAGGCTGCAGTGACATGTAAACACTCTGCAGCCTGACCGGGTCAGTTCAATCCAGCAGGTAGGGTTAGGGTTAGGGTTAGGGTAGGACTAAGTACATTCACTAAAGTACTGTAGGCTACTTAAGGACAGTTATGAGGTACTTGTACTTTACTTGAGTTGTTCCATTTGATGCTACTTTATGTTTATACCTTATTAGATTTCAGAAAGAAAGATGAAGATTTAACACAATGGGTTATATAACACGGTTTGGATTTTGACATCTTACAAAAAGCAGTGTGTAGTCAAGTTTAAATTTGAGATGTTTATGAGTTGTTAACAGCTCCACCAAATAGTGATTTTTCCTTAAACTCTCTAAACATCTCATGTGGTCTGATTCCAATAAATGTTTAAATGATCCAATATTTAATCATCAAAAATCAAAGATTAGAAAACAGATTTGTGTCTCACAACTTTGTTTTTTCTTCTTTCCTCTCCCATTAATCATCTCACGACCCCTCAGATTTATCTGGTGACCCTTTGGAGGGGCCCGACCCCTAGATTGGAGAACACTGGATTAAACAAAGTAATTGACACTAGCTCCACCTGCAGCAGCTACAACAGTAACATGCTGCTTAGACACTGATGCTTCAGTATTAATAATCTCATGATGATATTATGCATATTAAATTTGTAATATATTAAATCTTCATACTCCATTGTATCAAAGTTGTAATAACAAGTACACCTCATTCATACTGCAAATCCTTGTTATACTGCACTGTTAGGTTTACCTGCCATGCATAAGTGCCTTTCATGTATTATGTACAGATACTGCTATGTTCACGTCTCTGTAATATTTGAACTATTTAACTTGTTGTGCAATATTTTAATTATCTTGTTTTTATCTTCATTATCTTGTTTTTATCTTGTTATCTTGTTTTTTATCTTGTTTTCTATTGCTGCTAGTCTCTGAGGTATCAAACATCATTTCTCTGTATGCCTATAATAACAAATAAAGTGAAAATATGAATATATATATCTTAAATATATCGAAGGGTCGAAACAAGTACTTTTACTTTAATATTTTAAATACATTTTGCTTTATTTTTTTACTAAAGTAATATTTTTCATTCAGGACTTTTACTTGTAATGGATTATTTTTTATAGTAGAAGAAGAAGTACTCCGATCTTTCACATAGAGACACACGCCAACGGCCCCGGCCCCGTAAAATTACCCCAAAGTTCCTGCAGTGGAAACGGAGCTATAGGTACTTTTACCTATGTGAAGGATCTGAGTACTTCTTCCACAACTGAACATAGGCCTGTATTAGTCTTGTGTTTGCAAAATGTGCAATTGATAATGATCAAATAATCATTGGTGCCCCTCTCCCCTTCCTAATTGAGACCACTGTCACCACCCTTCTCACAGCCTGTTTTGCCGCCTGCTGTCTGGGAAGAAGTACAGGAGTATCTGCTGCAAATCCAGCAGGATACTGAACAGCTTCTTCCCACAAGCTGTAAGACTTATTAAACAGTAATTTAAGTAAACCTATTTGAGACCACAGGTTACCTGATAACCTTAAATACTCTGTGTGTAATCATTTGGGTTAACCACGCCCCCAAAAAAAGGAAAAAAAGATTTATAATCAGCAGCTGGGTTGCCTGGGAAAACAGCCTTCCAGTGTCAAATGGGAGCACAGAGAAACTTTCCATTTTCAGCAGCTGAGTGAGTAAAAAAAAGCTTCACATCATTTTGCACAGTGAAGCTCCAACATTCAGCCAAAGGAACAAGAAGACTCCAGGCTCCAAATGAATATAGTGGAGTAAAAAGTACAATGTTTTTTCGAAAACGTAGCATAGTTGAAATATAAAGTAACATAAAATGGACATTATTCAAGTAAATCACAAATATCTCAAAATTACTTAAGGTACAGTACTTGAGTAAATGCAGTTACACACACACACACACACACACACACACACACACACACACACACACACACACACACACACACACACACACACACATACAAATGCACATATAAACATACACACAGGCAGATACTCACACAGTGTGACTACAATTGTCTGTCTTTTATTAACTTTGGTGACACCAAAATTGTAAAATTCTCCAGAAAGTATGAGTCTTTTTCCTCTGCATTTTCATGTTAAAGTCATTTTAAATTTCACTTTATTACAAACAATTGTTGTGACTGTAACTTAACTAACAGTAGTTGAACAACTAATTCAAAGTATGTGTATTAGTTGTTGTGATGTAAAACTCAAAGCTAAGTTAATTTAATTTTTGAGAAAATAAGTTTAAGGAAAGAAAGACGCGGAAAGACGCTGACATCAGGTTTGCTTTAAACTTCTCTCAGTTTGATTGATTCGATGGTTCATTTCGAAATTTAGTTACATAGTCTGCACAGCCTTAGGCTTTTGTAGCAAAACTCCTGTAAAGTTCTGTCGTAGCCATTTTAGTACCAGGCTGAACCGAGTAGACAAGGCTGGTTCAATATGTAAAACATTTAAATAAAAAAGTCTTCATAATGCAACTTATCTCTCATAGAAGAAATAAGGCTGGAATTGTGCAGATTTTAACACAAACATGCATGCTGGAAAGTATGCTAATATGCACCAACCATGTTTATTGAGAAGTTTAGTAGGACATTTATTCAACTGATCAATTAAGACCTCACGTCAGTAGAACTAAAGATTACAAGTTCTGAAACCTGAAATTAGATATGAAGTTTAGCGAAAGTTTGGTCAGGAAGATTATTTTTTGCACACTCAAACCCTCAGTCATTCTGATCCCTCACACAGCTCACTCCTGATTTATATGGGTGTCAATTAAGATGTCAGCTATTCACACCACCTGGTCACATCTAACTAATAGCACAGTGACACACCTTCATTGTCAGCCTGTCATACTGCAGCTGTCTTTTAAATATTTGTTCTTCCTCTCTGCTTTAGTGCTTACTTAGTGCGGTTTTGCGTGTTCCACCACCTCCCCATCACCGCCAAATCTTTGCACATTGATTAGCACAGTATTTTGTCAACCTAATCAGCCTGATCAGTCCCAGCAGAAGTCTGGACTCAATGAGGGGATCTGTTTCTCAGGACCAAAGTCTCAATTCAAAATCTCCCTGTTGAATCTAAGCCCCAAAGACTTTTGAGAACACTTTCATCATCTGTATAATAAACAACTTTTATTAGTTCATTTACTTTCTTCTCCTGATTGAAATGTATGTAAAAAAAAGATGCCCATATTAACATGAGTCAAACATGCACTGAATAATATTTTGAGTATTATGTGAGTATAAATTAAAACAATTGTACATTCAAACAATTTTGTGGATTATGAAAATGTTGCTTGTGCCAAAAACGTGGAGAACTAACCCTAAACTCAGCGTTTTTTATATTCTGCAACCACACATTCCCAGTAGATTACTTTGAAATATTAACAGCATTTTTCTACGACAAAGATAAAGATGATTGTTGCTGTCATAACTTTAAAGTCTTGTATTTTGTTGATGTGCAGTGTTTCAGCATCTGATAAACCTTTGAACTCAATGTGAAAATTTCCTCTCATTGCTACTCACAACACACCTTGCCCCATGTAGCCCCTCTAACTTTCTTTCTTCCATTAAAGATGACAATATTGATAATAATTCGGCTGTCTGTACAGTCAACTTGGCGCTACACAGGTAGCAGCCAAATAGCTTAGCTTGTCATAAAAATGTTCTTTCTCTTCAACCTGTGCAGGTGTTGACCACAGGATGCCAAGGCCCTTCCAAAGCACCTCGAGCGCAATAGCTGCAAAACTGCACTGTGCTGTTGAGGAAGAGCATGGTGCTGAGCCTGTGTAGCAGGAGTGTCCTATCTGAAGCTATGGGAACCTCTTGGCTAGGCTGGCTGTATCCAAAAGTAACAAAATCAACCTCTAAAGCTCACCCATTAACACACTATATCTCAGGAACTCTTCCTTTGTGCTGCAGAACATTAAAAAATGCATGACTTCAAATGCATGCTACTGTTGCGGTTGGGTTGAGCCAGAGGGTGAGGTGATATCAGCAGTCACAGAGGTCTTTGGGTTGTGAAACTCCTGTGAGCACAGTCCAGTGAAGCATGTGGCGACAGCCTATCTCTTTGATTATGTCACCTCCTTTTTCACACGTACCTGCACGTTCCAAAGTAATTTGTTAGTATTCCCTGACAAATTTATGCAGATATTATACTGTTAATGATATTATATTTACACTGGATTATAAACAGCAAGACAAATTGAATCATGCCAACCACACACTGGTTGGATACAGCAAAGTCTAGAGCTGCCTGCTTCTTTAAAAAAAAAAAATTGATTCATTAAATAGTTCTTCTTTAAATTAACTTTAACAGTATTGTTTGCTGTGATTACATCTGAATATATTAAAAAATCATGATTGGGGGGAACATCCTTCATTTTTAGACTTTAGACATGTTGAATATTTAATTAAATCAACCCATTGAGCCAATTATGCAGAAGCAAACAAAATGCAGTCCAGTAATTTGTCTGCACTGCCAAATTCCCTTTAATATATTTAAACTACAACTATTTTTAAGGAGAAATGGTAGTTCTGAAGTTCTGATTTGAAGGTGAAACTTTCTGCACAATGGAAGTGATTCTTGAGACTTTTTCAGCTGCTCCCTTCTTGGAAACCTTCCACTCTAGTAGCCCAGTTGATAAGAATCTGCTGGCGTAAGGGATTATATTTCAGAAATGCGTTTTACTTCAGGTCACGTTGCCCCTAACCATGCAAGCGGACCACTGACACACGCCTATAAAGCAGAAGGCGTCTTCATTCATGAGCACACTCAGAGGTGGATACTGCGCTGCCGTTTGATTTCACTGACACGATCAGTACTATAACATTGGACAATGCTGCGAGTAAGGTGTCTGAGAGGAGGTAGCAGGGGGGCTGAAGCTGCCCATCTGATCGGAGCCATGGTTGGTATTATGGTGGTTTTAATGTCTTTTTTTTTTATGTGCAAATGTTTTTTTGGGTTTTTTTTTTTTTTTTTACAGATTAAAAAAAGCATTTAAATAGTGGGAAATTTAGAGAACAGCACATGTCAGTCAACGCGAATAAAGAAAATTTGCTCGACTGTCTCTTTCACTTGAAATCAGTTTAATTGGTTTATTGATGTATTTTGTTGCACTGATAACGCATTTTACGCAAATACATAACTTGAAGAAATTCCGATCAAGTCGACTATTTGGGGCAAAAAAAAATCAATCTTTTAAAACACTGATTAAGGCAAAGGAACCATTTCTTTTTAATTGTTGGTCCCTGAGTGACAGTGAACAGCCGTTTGGCACAGATGCTTCCCACACTCAGCGACACTGGAGCTGCTTTTGAGGTAACAGGGGCCTCATTGGGGCACCTCACCGTGGAGATAAGGCATCTTTATAACACGTGTACTTTGGCACAAAGCCATCCTTACTGATTATATTTCGCATTGATAACCCTATGGTTATCTAAGGTCACTGTTTGTGTTTACACACAAAGTAAACTGAATTTACTTTGTGTGTCAAGTCATTTATTTGACTCTATCACTTCTAATTTCACTCCATTTCTTGCACTAAATTGGATTAAAACTAATATTTAGCAGTTACACACAGCTAGTTTTTGACAACCAGTACACCTATTATATTATTATCTGCATACTATTTTTTTTCTTTTTCTTTTTTTTTTGTTAAAGGCATTTTTTGTTGCTGCAGAAAATAAAACATTTATTTTCTTTCTCTTCAGATTGGTCGGTCTGTGACTGGATGGGTGCAGAGGGCCTTCGAGAGCACCTCCAGCGCAGCAGCTGCACAGCCGCAACGTGCAGTGGTAGATGAGCATGTTACTGAGCCTGAACTGCAGGAGTGTCCTGTCTGCAGCCACAATGAATGGGACACACTTGAGGAGGTGATCGTGGGTCGTGCTGAAAACGCCTATGTGCCTCCCTTCACTGTGGAAGTGAAAGTAAGCTTTAATGACTCAGTATATGCAGCAGGAGTTCCTTGCTCAAAACTGTGAAATGATGCCAAAATGAGATTAACTTAATGTTATTGTATTGTGACCCTCTTTCAACAGGCTAACACATATGAGAAGTATTGGCAATTCTACCAGCAGCATGGGGGCCAACCTTTTCCTGCTGAACACTTGAAAAAAGCGGTTTCTGAAATTGAAGAAATGTGCAATATTCTGCGTCATGAGGGTGTCACTGTGAGGAGGCCAGAACCCATTGACTGGTCCATGGAGTACAAAACTCCAGACTTCACCTCATCTGGTAAACATATGTAAAAGTGTAACCTGTTTCTGCTCTACGGCTAAAATCCAGTAATTTTCGATGATAGAAGTTGCACATTTGATAGAAGTTGCTCATTTATGTTCCATAATGCATACCATGCCATTTTAAATGTTCTATGTGAGCTAATAGTGTATTTTATTGTAGGCATGTATGCTGCCATGCCAAGAGACATCCTTATGGTTGTGGGAAATGAGATTATTGAGGCTCCTATGGCCTGGAGGGCTCGCTTCTTTGAGTACCGAGCATACAGACCTTTGATCAAGGAGTACTTCAGAAAAGGTGCTAAGTGGACCACAGCTCCTAAACCCACTATGTCGGATGAGCTGTATGATCAGGTGAGGCCTTATCTCCTCTATCTCTCCTGCTGGTAAATGCTCAAATAAAATACATGTTAAATATTTCAACTGCAGGCTGTGTTGAAAAGCTTTTAAACATTCAGTTTCTACAAATCACAGCTGACTTCTTTGCACCGTGCTGTTTGTTGTACTGTGTGTGCAAATTGACTGCATATTACTGCTTAATTGCTGGAGTGTAAACCAGTATTGTGTGACATCATTCAGGACTACCCTATCCGCACAGTGGAGGACAGACACAAGCTGGCTGCCCAGGGGAAGTTTGTGACCACGGAGCACGAGCCCTGCTTCGATGCTGCTGATTTCATTCGTGCAGGGAAGGACATTTTTGTCCAAAGGAGTCAGGTAAGCTGCTGAAGTAACTTGCAAGCATGTCTAGAATCTGATTTTTCTTAAAGCACCAAATTCTGCATTCCTATACAGCAGCGTATGAATGTCAGTTGCATGCAGAGTGACATGCAAGGTGAAGAATTAAAGTAATGTAATGTAAAATGTATTTATTTGTTTACTTATTTTGCAGGTTACAAATTACATGGGAATTGAGTGGATGCGTCGTCACCTGGCACCCGACTACAAGATCCACATCATCTCATTCAAGGACCCGAACCCCATGCACATTGATGCCACTTTTAACATCATCGGGCCAGGACTGGTGTTGTCAAACCCTGACCGCCCATGTCACCAGGTAAGTCAGTAAAGGCTGAATGTTCCTTTTGGGTGACCATGTTTCATAGTGTCCTTTGCTGTCCTCTTGTGGACAGATACTCACACCACAAGGTGCCCCATTTTCACAGCTGCTTTCTGTCCTGTATCTCAGGTTGACATGTTCAAGAAGGCCGGCTGGACTATTGTGAAACCTCCAACGCCTCTGATTCCTGATGGTAGGTATCAAAACTAAATGTGTCTTCTCTTACAAAAGCAAAACATTTTGAATTCTCACAGCAAAAACAACACACTCGCTTTCTGTGCAGACCACCCACTGTGGATGTCCTCCAAATGGTTGTCTATGAATGTCCTGATGTTGGATGAGAAGCGTGTTATGGTTGATGGCAATGAAACCAGTATTCAAAAGATGTTTGAAAGCCTCGGTGAGTATTCCAGCTTATTTTTGCACCGTTTTACATTATTTAATATTCATTTCAACACACATTGTATCAGTCCTATTCATCTGTGAGGCAGGTGCATGAAAATAAAGCTGTGTAATGATGTGTGAATGTGTTTTTGATGCAGGTATCAAGACCATTAAAGTGAACATTCGCCATGCCAACTCTCTGGGTGGTGGCTTCCACTGCTGGACAACTGATGTCCGCCGCCGTGGTACCCTGCAGTCCTACTTCCACTAGCCTTGCCAGAAATAGGCAGTTTTTATTGAGCTTTAAAGATTAAAGCCTCAGCTGGGGATTTTGATGCCACTTTAATTTTTTTGTAATGTAACTATTTACACACAGGTTAGCGAAGGGTTAGGATCTTATCTTTTTGGGTCTCATCTTTTTCAACTCTTCAAACCTGTATGAAACAAACATAAAGCCAATAACAGAACAATCTTATCACGACAGGTGGCACTAAGGCCCTTTTTCAGAGTGGGTCTTTATATCCCAAATGAACATGCATGGATTGTTTTTGATTTGACATCGTTGTGCATCGCAATGCCTTTTTGCAAACAGTTTTGTTCAGATATATATAATGCTCAATAGCAACAAATGAAAACCACTTTCTTTCAATCAGTAATCTCAATAATAACTGCATTTCTGGCCTGGCTATTGTGAAGCTGAATTGTTTATGGATAATACATCTAAAAGCCGTAACATTGAGGACAAGGTACAGTTTGGTATGTGAATGTCATCAAACTAGGGCACAGGAGGGGAGAAACTCCCTCCGCTTGAAAACTCAAAAACCATAATCCTATCTTTTTCCAAAGTATTTTCTTTTTGTTTAAAGAAATGTATAAAAGTTGTTACGTTGGTCATTAAACTATATTCATTTCTTATCGCTAATATATTATTTTGTAAAGATTTTAATTGATTGAACAGACAAAGTTATATTTATATTTTTCATACTCTTTATTGGATTTCCCTACAATTAGTGTTTTTATAGAGCTAAGTATACTTAAGTATGCGGTCCATATCAAATATTGTATACCTTTTGCCTCTGCTGTTTTCTCCTGTTGCAAATCTGGGCCAGTTATATGCTGCTAGCCATTCTCACTGAACTGCTTGGCCGCTTTTTTTGCAAAACAAAAATGCCTACAGAATGAAAAAGATTTATGTTTCATGATTCCTTTGTTGCATGTGCAGTAGGATACAAGCTTGTAGATGTTTAGCTCCTTAAGTCTGCCTTGATGTTCATTTAAATAAATTCAAGGGAAGTTATGGCTCTGTGGAGGAATGCGAGTGAAGTTTTGTAGTATGCAACATTATTAAATATAATCAAAAAGAGTAGCGTGTCATTGTGTTATCTTTTGTGGTTGTTTTTTGTGTTACATTCAACCTGTATATTGGTGTGAAAAATATTATTAAAATGATCTCCAATAAATAACCACTCTAGGCAGCTTATAGGAGAGTGTTGTCTACTTATCTATCTACTTAATGGGAACTAGTTGACTGACTATTTAAAACAAACCTCCCTGACTATTTAGGAATATTAAAACTATAAAAATTAATATCTAGTATGTGACAGAAGTGTAATTAGAAATGTAAACATATCTACAAAAGGTTATGCAGTTCTTTTTTATTAAGAAACAAGGCTTTGAAATAAACTGTAACAACCTGTTACATTCTGCTGCCATCTAGTGGTGACAAATACACACAACACTGAAGTTTATTGAACACCATTAGCATTAGTTTATTTAAGATGCAAATACAGAATAATATTGTGTGTGGTGTAGATCAATTTTCGATCTTAACAGTAAATTCAGCTGTATGGCTTGCTCTCCGTAACCTGGTGGTGATTAAACACTAAACTCCTTCCGATTAAATGTAGCTGAAGAATGTCTTTATACTTAAAAGCTACTATATTTACAGTAAGTTTTTATTTGCTTTAATTTCACAGCACAGAACTTATAAAGTCAGTATAGTCTTTATTGTCTCACATAAACCAGCCACCACACTTTTCACTCAACATGAGAGCTTCACTTTAAAGTGAAGCCATATAGTATCTTATGGAGTGTGACGAAAATTGTACACTCAAGACTATCAAGGACATTTGTCTATAACAAGTAAACAGCTTAGATTTGGGGAAAACCCGCCTGAGGATTGATCCAATTGTGCTGTAAGCAACAGAGTCAGAATTCACAATTTCCCCAATCTAATTAACCTTTTTCAGACCCCTCTGTGACAGCATATGACTTCAATGGGACCAAAACAGTTCCCTACCAGTGGACACATCCTGACTATGCATGGCTCTCTGACATTCGGCATAAGCATGCTGCCTATTTAACTGCTTCACCTTTGTCACAATGTGGCTTGGATCAGGCACTGCAAAGTGAACACTATCAGGCTACAACTGTGGCCTGTGACAAGGGCTGCATGTCCCATAGGCCTACTGATAAATCAAACTTCAGAACCACACACTCCATTGAAGGTGACCGTGCGTCAGGATAGTTACTCTTAAAGCCAAGTCACCTTAGCCTCTCTTCACAGCTGTTGAGCTGTACCTCTTTTTTTTTGCTCTCTGCTCCTATGTAGTATTCTGCAGATGGTTTGCTTGTTTGTACAGCTGCCTAATTGCGCAATACTGCACCCGCCTCAACAACTGTCTTCAAACAGAAGAATTGATTAGGATCCGGTAGGCCTAATGATCAGGCTTTAAAGTCTGGAGGAAAACAGGCTAGGGGGGACTTTACTGGCTGAATTCCAGTCCAGCTGTTCTGCTAACTGAACCCTCAGAGGGTAAATGTATATAATTTATAATAATAATAATAATTTATCCACGTAGGAAGAAGGAACAATATATTTCATGAACATAAATAAACAATACAAAATGTACACAATGCAACATAATATGTACCAAACAATGGCATACATGGTTTTAATGCAGTACATGACTGATAAAGAAAGTACTTTTTTTTTTATCTTCTTTAACCAAATATAAAAAGAGGATACTTTCCTATAAAAGTGGTTACAACTTACTTGGTTGGAGTTAGAGAGAACACACAAAAGGTCTATTGAGTTTTGAGCTCAGGAAAACCATCTTTGCCATAAGTGTCTGATGTACTTAACATGGTTTTGACTCACAGGCTAACCTCCTTAAAAGGATAGGTTCATGTTTGAAAAAGAAATCTATCTTTAAACAACAGACACACACACATCCATGTGTAAGTTAAGCCGAAGCTCATATTAGGCTTTAACAGGCTAACAAATTAAATGGTATTTTAAGTTAGTCTTTTTAGTATAAAGTGTGAATCTATCCTTTAAATGTTTGATGTAATCTCCCAAGAGGTGGTTGCATATTGTCCTGTTCACCTTTTCACTCGATTGTAACTACTGTGTTTACTCTTCCAGTGTCTGTTGATGTCATAATGTAATAAAAAAAGTGTTCCTGTTTAAAGTACCTTTCAAAATGATGTGACTGTGGTAACTGTGTATTGCTGTGTGTGGATGCCTATGTAATGAAAACTAAAAACTACATATATTATTGTGTTGATTTAGTTTAGTTACATTTTTAATGACAAGTGATTAGAATGAATAATAATTGTAATTAATATAATGAATATAAATATACATATAATTAATCTGGACCCCTATGTGCCCGAGAACTACAGGCCTATTTTCTAAGTTACCTTTTATATCTAAGGTAACTTAGAGTCTCAAATGATCTGTTAATACAGAGTGATGCAGGAGAATGTTATGTTTTGGTACCGTTAGAGCTCAGTGCTGCTTTGATACGGTAGACCACTGTACATTGATTGAGAGGCTCAGGCAGTGGTTGGATATCTCTACATCAGTTTTGGATCGGTTCTCTTTGTACCTTTCAGACAGGACCTTCTCAGTCACAGTTGATAATTATACCTCATCAACTGAGTCTCTGTTTTGTGCTGTCCCCCAAGGTTCTACCCTGGGCCTGTTGCTGTTTGCATAGTACTTGCTTCCACTTGGGCAGATAAGTAATTTTAACGGTATCTCCTTGTATTGTTTTGGAGACAGTATTCAATTATACATTTTGTTAAATTATTCCACTGAACTGCCTCAATTATACAAAAGATTGAATGGCAGATACATGTCTGTTGCTAAATACTGATAAAACAGAAGTTCTCATTTCTGCCCCTGATGACAGTGTATGAAAGGTGATGGAAAGTCTTGGCTCTTCATCTTCTTCTGTTAAACCTACCCTTTGTAATCTGGGTATTTCTATGGGCTAGGTTTTGAATCTTGACCAGGATGTAAATTGTTCAGATCCCTGCTGAGAAACATTGCTAAACTCAGTCTCAGTCAACTTTCATCTGTCTTAGCGAGACATCCATGAACCGCTTACAAGTGGTCCAAAAAGCTGCTTGCCAAGCTCCTGACCAAGTACCACCAAAAGGTCTCATGTAACACCAGTACTGATGCCTTTACACTAGCTTCCCATCAATTTTAGAATACAGTTCAAGATCCTCGTAATCATGTTCAAAGTCTTGCATGGTTAAGCACCTGCCTGCAATAAACAGCTACTGCAGCCACACTGTATAGCACCAGCAGGAATCGGAGGTCACTGGATCAGAATTTGTTCGTTGTCCCTCGCTCCAGGCTCAAGACAAAAGGACACTGTGCTTTTGAGGTTGTTGATCCTTCTAACTCTCTACCATTGGACTTCTGATCTGAGAATGCTGTGGACTCCTTTAAAAAACAGCTCACAACCCATTTCTCTTTCTTTTGTGTAATATGTTTTATTTGTTTTTGTTTTCGACTTGTGTTTTAAGCTGAATGTCTGCATTGGATGTTGCATTGTTTTTGTGTTTATTGTGGAGCACTTTGTGACATCTGCTCTGGAAAGGTGATATATCATTAAACATTATTATCATTATATGTATAATAATAATGGTAAGATGAAGGAAAGCAGGAAAAAAGTGTGTGAGACAATATTGTGAGACGAACATTCAATAAAGGTCCTTGGCTTCCTAGTCTAAATATAGGCTCAAGGTAACCTATAAAAGGAGTCAAAACATTGTGTCAAAGTATACAGTAAATCACTCACTGTAATTTTATAAGCATTATTGAATGAGGCAGACTGAAAGGGAAACTTGGTTCATTGCAGATCACACTTTAAAGTAATTTCTTTTTTTTGTGAAAATTAAATTTTTATAGCATTAGAACTCCTCTCCTTTCCATTCAAACAACAGTGTGATTTATGGATTCAGACTTTAACTGTTAAATATTCAATCAAAAAGATAAAATAACTTGCTTTGTTAATGAAAAGTAGTTTTTAATGAGTGTGTGTGTATGTGTGTTATGTGTTAGGTTTTCCTTTAGTTAGGTTTAGAGGAAGTAGGATTCATGTTTGATATGATAGTTAGAGTTAATAAAACCAATTGATTGTGGATTATAAAACACAGCAATGTGTCCTTGACCCAGAGCAGACAGGAGTCCATCCACATCACTGAGGTTTCATGGGCAAACTTTTCATTTGCTATGAACAAGGTGTCCTTTAACTTGTCTGTTGTAACCAGAATGACAGTTTTGCACTGGATTATGGCCAAAAACCACATGTTGAACACAGATACTGCAAGCACACTGTGTGCAGACAATACATGATGCAGCAATATGGCTGCAGTGCAAAAAGAAACAGTTTATATGTGCTGTGTTGTGTCTGGGTGTCCTGTGAGACATAGCCACTGACTTAAAATCTAGTAGACACTTGCAACATTAAATACAGTAGCAGGCAATTGCTATATTGTCCAGTTTGCACCATCATCTGCTGTACTGTTGCAGTTTCATAGTTGCACGTTTTATAGTTTGAGCAGAGCTGCAATTTGAAACTGTGTGTCAGCCCACATGTTGTTGAGCACAAGTGTGGACTTCTTGCTTGTGTGCAACAACTTGAAGTAAATTGAACATAATTTAATTATTTACTGCCTTCAAACTAACAACTTAAAACTTCTCTTAAGATACAGTTTTTATTTATTTACGTTTGGTAATGTTGATAATAAAGAGAAACAGGAAATGTGGTGTACATCGCATACCACTAAACCACCAGTGTGTCCCCAACTTTTTTAGTTTGGAAACAAGCAAACAAACAGAAATATCTTATGTAATTATTTATGATAAACTCCCAATGTTGTAAATTGCCAAAACTTTTTAAGACAACACAACAAATTTAAAACTCATATATGTAAAATTAAAAAATCAATACTTTTGGTGCCCTCTAGTGGTGTTAGATATACAATGTACACCATTTTAACAGTTTTCAGGCTTTTGCAAAAAGCCTGTCCCCTTTAGATAAGGAATGTAATCCTTAATTTGTTCACACTGATGCAGGTCAGATGGACTAAAACCTTTTGCGACAGATAAACAATTGAATCAAGTGAACGATATATTTCTGAGTGCAACTCTCCTTTCACAGAATGGTTAACCACAAAAAGTGACAAAAAGGACAGTTTTGCTTGAATTCAGTCGTGGACAACCAATGCACTAAAAGTGCAAACCTTTTTTATTTGTAGTGGTTACATACAAGTGTTGTGCTGCCAAGTGTGACTCTGATCAGGGAGTTGACAGAAGTGGGTACAGAGCAGTGTAGATATGAGACATCACAATTTACTGATGACATATCAGGAAGTATGTGTGATTAATTCAGTGATAAAACTGTTCACTTGATAACAAACAAGATTTCCCCTCTCAACTTAACTCAGCATCGTTTCCTGTAACATCTGAACCTAGATTCTTTGTAGTTTACAGGCAGAGTTTTGAAGCATGTGTAAAATTAGTCACCATCTGCATGGTCATATTTTCCTGTCACATCAGGAATGCTTGTACTGTAGTTTTCAGTAAGTACTTTACTAATAGACAGTGGTCACAGGAATGCACACAAACTGTTAAATCAACGTTTGCTATATGTTTGTTGTGCAGCTTCTTTCAAGGTTTTCCCTCCAGGATCTCTTGATTTCCTGTTTCAGCCACAGGCAGAGATGATGAGTTATCAAAAGAGGAAGGTGAAATAGGACAGGAAGATTAACTAGGGCTCAATTCCTTTCATTGATGGGATACTTAAGCTTTACAAACTATGACCAAATGCTTCCTCAACTACCCAAATAACCTTAGTACTTCAATGATCTTTTATCAGTTGTAGTTTACTAACACTTTGAGAATTGAGGAGTCTCGAAAAATATCTCAAGGTCCCTGCAAATAACACAAAAACAATTTACATTGCTAGAGAAAACTAGGGGTGAGTGGGGGTGTTTTCTAATTTGGTTGCATTTTTCTTTTAATGTAAACCTGTGAAATTAGTGAATGCTACAGGACCTAGAAGGACAACTAACTGATAAACGTTTTGGGAATAATCATGATTAATTGGTATTATAGTTTATCTATACGTTAGAGGAGGTGATACAAAATACCATTTTGTTGTTGGACTTTGATATATTAATGATGAAACTGAAAAAAGTAATGTCTAATATCAGAAGTGTATGCACTGGCACCTGCCTAAAATGCTATTTAGTGTTCTAGTTCCAAAGATACAAACCTTTGGCTAATTTCCGCATAATGATTAATTGCTTGTCTTTATTTAGATATACAAGTTTATATATTACTACAGCGTCCAAGAACACTCCTCAACTTGACATAATATCCTTACCACCTTATATTGGAGCAAAGGGATATTTATCTGATTAGTTAATGCAGACACATTATAATATAGTTAAGAAACACACTGGCTGACATTTAAGGCGCCGGACATAACATAACTTTATTTACAGTGTAGACAAGACAGCCTATATGACAGTAAACCAAACATAAGTACATTGCAGGTTTACTTTCCTATGATGGCCAAGCTGAACAATGTAGCAGCACAAAGTACAATGATGGTAAGTGATAACATACACAAATGACAGAAATGCAAATATGGCAACAATAAACATGTCATTTCCTCATCAATAATGTAGTGTGTTTCTTATACTGACTGTGATCGGTCAGCGGATTAATTTATTTGCTGTCATCTCTCACATGGATTTATTTAACATTTTCATTATTTTTTATTAAATGTGTTTTTTTGTTTTGTTTTATGTCAGCAATAAAACATTTGAGGCTGTGATTTACAGGGATTTTAAAGTTTGAGATCTTTTTTCATAGCATGCGTAAAACAACTAACCACAATCTCATATGATTTGTTGCTTAAGGCTTCATTAAACAATGATCTGATACTAACATTTGACTTGTTTAGCCTATAACTCATCGTTTTGGTAAACAGCATGTCCAGCATGAAACAACAAATTGAAGAGCCAATATTTTTGAGAAATTGAAGGACCAAACCAGAACAGAAACTCAACCTCAATGGGAAGCTCATGTTTCTGTGTCTGATGGATGGTGGATGTTAAAGTAGGCAGTTTTCTCACAAATTATCCATCACAGTATATCAGGGTTGTGTTCCTGTGAGTTTTGTGGGGTCAAAAATCACTTAAAATCACATAACGTTTTAAAGGACGCCAACATTTTAAACAAACGCTTGTTTGCCATTATACCCACTGTGAACAGAAGATCCGTATTAGTTTTATCAGTGTATTCAGACTCTAGATAAGTATAGGCCCTACTTAGCCCAACTCAACTCAAATACTTGGGGTAGAGAGAAACAGCTAGCATGTAAAAAAAAAAAAAAAAAAAACACACACAATGTGCCATCTAACAACTCTTGTATATTTTTAATAGAACGAAAACAACAACTACTACAACAATGTGCATAGAGGTAGCAGGCTAGCATTGCATACCAGCTAGCTTGGTCAGAGTTGCAACAACAAAAAACTATCACTATGATGACAGCACTTCTGAGTTACAGTGAACCCTGCACCCTGCTGTTTAATGACAAAATAGCTCTGTAAGCTCCATAGCTGGGTTTTATTTTTCTGCATCTGTTAAAACACAAAATATACAATGTGCAAATAACATGTAAAGACTAACATCAATTTTTAAGATAATTTGTAAGATGTATCTGGGTGAGGTAAGACAGAAAGTGTTCATAAAAATGTTGCCTCATATTTGATTTTTAGCATTTAATTAATGGACAAGGTGGATTTGTATACTGTGGTCACACAACCTTAAAGGTGTCTGTATTGTGAATAATGTTGTAGAATTTATATTTTGCTGGCTACATATGTGACATATGTTACACTACATACAGTATCTACATAGATGCTGCTTGTTCCTACACTGATAAAACCTTACGATTGGCTGATATTTGTGTGAAACCCGAAGATATAGCTTAATATGCCTGTGTTTTGTGAGCTTGAGAAACTGCAACTGAAAATGGAAAGGAGGAGAATTTGTGTTGGGAACTGAAAACAAGTTTTAAAACAGGAAATCTCAGCACCTGGCTGAGTAATGTAACCTCAGAGGCGACGAATGTCACTGAAGACTCTTATTAGACAAAACAAAATTGATAAGCAGCATGAAGAATAAATACAGCGCTCAATGAGAAAGAGCACACGAAAAAATGTGGACTTTTGCACGGAGGAAATGGTAAATAAATGTTTAAACGTGTGACTGCATCAAGGTACATCACAAAAAGTAAATACAACCACTTCAATCGTGTTTAAGTATCTCTGACATTAAAATATGGTTATGAGGGATAAAAGAGGGAGGTCACTGTGAACTGTGACATCGTCTGCAGTCATCAGGAGAGGTAAGCGCTTGGGGTAGAAGACTGAGACTGTGTTAATTCAACTCTGTTATCCAGTAATATTATCTCCCCTAGCGGAAAGTACACCTGACAATGAAATCCAGGCCACTACAACAAAACCATAAACTACTGCTTCATAATTAACTGTAGACTACAAGCAATACCTTTCTCATACAATCTCAAAAAACAAAACGACATAAAACCACTTTTTCATCTTCATGTATTTCATGCACAGATATCGTATTGTACTGGATTACCTGACTGGATTAAGGTTGAGCATAATGGTGATATAGACCACAACACAACAGATCTATTCATCAACAATCAGAATGGTTGTCATATTTTTTTAATTGTTAATTGTTTTTTTTGTACATATGGTTGGTTGTAAATCAGTGAGACAGACTGTTTTATGGCACTGATTAACCAAAAAGTTCAAAAGTTCTCATCGGAGTTTATTAGAAAGGTTTACTTTATCTTTATATGATAGTATTATAAAACATGTCATTATCATAAAATTGTATATACCATAATAGAAAATGTTATTTGGATTGATCCTTGTATTATTAGACAAGAAAAAGTCAAAGAAATGATTGTCTGAGGAGAGCTAAAATGTACATTTACAAGTAGCTAGAAAAATAAATATGAAGGAAATTTAAACTTTGAAACCAAAAACCAAATTAGTTGAAAGCAGGAAATCAACCATTTTCATTTTAGTCTTTCTCCAAGCAAAAATGCCAAATGTACATGTTCCAATTTCTCAAATGTGACAGTGTGCTGCTTTCTTTGTCTTATAAAACAGTAAACTACTGTAAATATATTTTGGGTGGCCAGCCTGCAGCAACTCAGATGTCACCTTGTGCTCGGGGGAAGTTTTCTTACTATTTTCTTGCATTTTATCTACAAAATGATTAATTGATATAATAATCAAAATAATAATGAAAATATAAAATAGTTAGCTTATTGCATCCCTAATAAAGATGGACTCCAATATTTTATTATATTTATATTATTGATATATTGGTTCGCTGAATAATTTAATTAACTTTTTCCAACATGGTTTTTCCGTAGACTTGAAATTTAACAGAAAATGTTCAATTACTTGTTGAACAAAAACCTTAGACTGTCTCTTCAGATTATATACAGTGCTTTTATTTATTATACATTTTTACAGAAAATAAAGAGGAACTGGGTTTGTTCTCTTTGAAGGTTTTATGCCAGAGTCATGATAACGTTTTTATCTTTTTCGCCACTTTTCAGTTGCTACATATGTGCAGGATATCTATAAGTTCAAGGCTGGTGTTATGGACTACAATCTACATTTGTTTCACCTTTCTAAAAGTTATAATTAATAATTAGCTAGTTAGTGACAACCCTGATAGAGATGAACACCAATAAGTGAGTCACAATGAAATTAATAATGATGAAATAATATTTTAATAATGTCTCATTACACAGACCTTTAGTTCATTTATATTTTTTTCTGCATTGTTTAGGCTATATTAATATTTATGCTATAATTTGCTACTTAAAGGAACAGTGCGTATGATTGAGTGGCATCTAGTGGTGAGGTTGGAGATTACAAACAACAGAATAGCCCTCCCCTCCCTTTCCAAGCATGTAGGAGAACTCACGGTGACTGCGAAACTCGCGAAAACTGCAAAAAGGCTCTCTGGTTTATTGGTTTGTCCATTTCAGGCTACTGTAAAAACATGGTAGTGCAACATGGCAGGCTCCATGGAGGAGGACCTGCCCCCTATGTAGATATAAAAGGGGTTTTAATGGAACAAAAACACAATGATTCATATTTTCATGGGATTATACAATAATTAAAACATACTTATGGATATTATATTTCATTTCTGCAAAGTGTGTTCTGCTAAATGCCACTAAATCCTACATACTGCACCTTTTATTGAATTAATTTTGGCCCACATGGTGTTTCATAGAGTCCAGATTTACTCAAAAACATTCACTTTTTTGGTGCTCAAAATCATTTGGCTGCCTTTTTAAATTATGTTGAATGTGCACTCGATGAAACCGTAAAAACCTCACCTGAAACACCTTTGAGCCGGTTTGCATGTGCCATCTGCAGAAAATGTTCAGTGATACCCACAGCCAGTTGTGTGTCTCTCTGTCTGAGCTCTTTTCCTGCTTTCAAAGTTCCCACGGAAAGCGGAGGACCACCCAGCTGAGCAGAGCACGACGCCGATTAGCTGCGCGGAGCTCATTTGCATTAACGTCAGTAAAGGCTGTAGGTCAATCCTTGCGGGTGCTTTTATTGGATGTGCCGCTGTCAAGCAGTGCTGAAGAATTGGAAGGGCAAACGCCAGAAAAAGGCAGAGAAAAGACAAACACAAAATCAGCATTATGTAGCTCGATTCTGCCTTATCTCCACTCTCTCAACCTTAAATAATCCTGCCGTCCCCGATTTCAGATCCGAAACTTGTGTACACGGAGCGGTCTTGTGTTTTTTTTTTCTTTTCGTTTTTTTTTCTCTCTGTCTCTCTCAAGCGATTGCATTCTCCAGAGGTGGTACCTCCACATATTACAATGTGACAGCCTCTACATCATTTTTTCCTCCAGAATGAGAGAATATCGTGGAGCCTGGTAACACTGTAGCCAATCGCACCCGGGTTTGGACCTCTTATATCAGGCGGATCATCCTCAACCGGGCAGCGGATGCCTGAATGGAGATTGCAAGCCATCCACCAAGATTTCTACGTTTCCTAAATTGGTGAATTTGGGCAGATAAATGGAGTGTTGTGTTGGACTACATGGCATTATGTTCCACGGGGGGTGTTTGACATCGGAGCGACTGGCCAGAATAATACTCTGCAGTGTGAATATTTCAGCCTGTTGATGATGAACCGCTCAGGACTGGAGCAAAGTGTCGTGAGAACCGGTTTATGGCCCGTGTCTTGAGCTGAAGTGGGTAACCAGATTGTTAAAGAGAGAGAGAGAGAGAGAGAGAAAGAGGGAGAGAGAGAGAGAGGGATCATTTTTGATGGCTCCGGGGTGGGGGAGGACGACTACAAATGAAAGCTTGGACACAAAAAATGGATAAAACTATTGCATGAAGCTGGGGACTGCATGGTGTGTATGTGTGCGTATGTGTGTGTGTGTGTGTGTGCGCGCGCGCGCGTGTGTGTGCGTGTGTGTGTATGTGTTTTTAGGCCTACTTGATAACAGTGAAGTTGAGGGAAAAATGAGAAAATGGTGATGTGGTACGAAGAAGGCGAGAAGAGGAGCCAGAGTGAGGGATAATTCGTCCATGGGGATCTGAGCAGCCCAGCTGAAGAATAACGGAATCCAAGTTTTCGAGGATAATAGCTGCTTTGATTAAAGATCTCCAATTAACTTCATGTGAAAAACAGAGGGAGGAAATCAGCTTCCTGGTCGGGGGGTGGGGGGGTGGGGATAG
The DNA here is from genome assembly GCF_963691925.1 of Scomber scombrus. Lineage (NCBI taxonomy): Eukaryota > Metazoa > Chordata > Actinopteri > Scombriformes > Scombridae > Scomber > Scomber scombrus. The sequence continues at coordinate 27,215,577 of NC_084970.1, read as the reverse complement.
AAAGATATATTATTCATGCCTTGTGTTAGAGCAATTGGAGAACCGGCTTTGCTGTGGCCTAGATGATATATATATGTATATGTATTTATATATTTAAGGGGGGAAAAATGAAAGCTTAGAAGAGAGAGTGGACATTAAAAAAAACATACACAAAAAAGAGCGAATGACACTTGGGTAGCGCTCAAAGTAAAGCAGTTGCGCAAAAAGAAAAAGGCTGAAGTGGGTTGAAGCATGGGCTGTGCTTCAAGTATTCATATCTCTGATAGGGTGGTCTACCACAGTGGAAAAGAGTCCGAGGATTCCCACTCACCCCAGCAGACTAATACCACTCAGCATCAAGGAAATCCTGCCTCGGGACTACCCCTAAAACCCCCGAGCTGCAAGGTGAGGGAACCTACATTCATTACACTTGATGTGCGTTTGTGTGTGTGTGTGTGTGTGTTAAGAGAAAGGGTGTATGATTGAATGTTCAAGCTTTTTTTTCAGGAAAAAGTCTCTAATCCATAACAGAACAGACCTATACAATAATGAATTTTAGGACATTACTGTAAATTATATAATTTTTTTTAATCCAAATGTTTTATAAAGCAGAAATTCTGGGAGGCTAAAGTAAAGGGAAGTGAAGTAAAGCCAGGGTTCAGTACAGTAGGCACAACCCCTATATTGAAGTTTGTTGGTTTTTTTCATTTAAACTCCTTTAAAATCAAAATTATCCTGCTTAACATTAGTGCTCCACTGCTTTTTTTTTTTTTTTTAAATAAAGAGGAACTAGGCCATGATACACACTCAGTGGAAGGTCGTAAGGTCACAGGCCTCTAATCTAACCTGAGGTATTGTTCTCTTTTGTAGGTCGTAGGAGTGTTTTAGACCTGCAAAGATAAAGCAGCATAAAGCATTTTTTTCAGACTCTTCATATGTACACAATAAGAATAATCTCTTTAGAGCCCAAATCAAAGCATTGATATCTGGTGTCCAACGCGGTTCTTTTCCGTTGACACAGTTCTGGCCTCTACTTCACCTTTCAACCAGTTTTACTTTTCAGTGGGATGTCTTCTCTCGCGGGTCTTAATAAAGCCTAAACTTTGTGTGTCAGGTCATAAAATTAGACAAACTAGCGCACAGACACTGATAGTGTTAGACAGGAATATCTGAATGGAAATGAGAGTAGGCACTGAAAAGGATTGAGTGACAAAAGTTTGCCACCGGTATGTTACATCATCACAAAAAATAAGTCCCATTTGTGTATTGGACCAGAAAGAATTACACTAACAGTGGCATAATGAAATGTACTGCTTGTATGCATACAGGGGCTAAAAAAGAGTTGTTTCTCATCAAAAAGATGATCAATTTCATTATTAGTGTTTGGCATTTATGTGTTGTGTAAGAGGTTACACACGCACGTAAAGAAGAACATATCGGTGTCATTGTTATGCAGCAGGTGGATGTATTTTTCGGAGGTGAGAGAGATGTCTGTTGGGTTAGGGTTAGGGTTAACAAACTGAAATCCTGGTTTCCATGTGTGCTGGCAAAAGGCCTCATCCCATTTGTATAAAACTCTGTAATGAAGCAATATTGAGTTGAGAATAGTTATTCTATCTCCAAATGAAGAATAAGGATGTTGAAGCTTCAAGGAGTGGCAAATTGATAATAAAATCAACACAGCTCGTACTGTAATGTTTGCGTCTGCAGGCATCTGCAAACACAAAACGTCTGAAAAAAAGAAGAAGTGTGATCTCATGAATTTTGTGCATGAGTGCGTCTGTGTGTTGGTGTATGTTTTCATGAGTATGTGTGCATTTTCTCTGACAGACCGCAGGCTATTTGAGGGCCTCTGTCAAGCTGAATTTTGTGGCCAAATGTCACCGCAGGATGCAGTGAGAAGTCGGTGTGACAGATGCCCCCATGTCAAGACGCCCACTGTGCCTTTGATTGAATTAGTCCCCTGATTGAGTTAGACTAATGGTATACAAATCTCCTTCAGCTGGAAATGGTTTATCCTTGTTCCGTAAGGTGTCATCTTTACTATCCTCTGTCGTTGGTTCCAGTGAGCAGCCGGGTTTAATCATACCTTAATGTATAGAAAAGTAGAGTTTGACTGTTTCATCTTCGCTAACCATTTGCTGCCATTAAGAATAATTTGTACATCAACTTGCCGTGATGTGTTTGAGCCTCGGTGATACATGCAGCTGCTGCTTGTTTTAGCTCTTTTGATTTCTTCTTCCTATAAGAGATCAAAAATGACCACTGATTGTTCTGGATTTGTATGCGTGCGATAGGTGTGTGTGATTTATAATAATAATAATTGATTAATTTTTGTTTTGTCCTGATTTGTTTCGCCAATCAGGACATTCTGGAGAGATAGTGCACACATTCATCCCCTAAAGGATATTAATCCTCACATACACATCTACACGCAGCTGAGAGTGTAGCTACAGCAAAGCACAAAACTGAAATTTACCAAATGTTAAAACTGTGCTGTATTCTTAGAGAGGGAGAGAGAGGAGAGAGAGAGAGAGAGAGAGAGAGAGAGAGAGAGAGAGAGAGAGAGAGAGAGAGAGAGAGAGAGAGAGAGAGAGAGAGAGAGAGAGAGAGAGAGAGAGAGAGAGAGAGAGAGAGAGAGAGAGAGAGAGAGGAGAGAGAGAGAGAGAGAGAGACAGTGGTGAGAAAGATTCAATAGTAGTTTGGGAGTGTGATGTGAGTCATTGTCAAGGGTACGTTACCATCTGGGCTGCTCTGGTGATGATAAGGCTCAAGTACAAGGTCCTGTGATAGTGGGCTTTTTTTCTGTGTGTATAGGGCCAAACAGACAGAGAAAGACCTCAGCCAAACACAACACCATTTATTGGGCCTTGACTTTTTCAGTCTGATTGCCCCCACTCAAGGAAATCAAGTAGCTCTCCCCCTGAACAGCTAAAGTAGAATCAGTTTTACCATTACCTCTTACTATAAATGGAAAAGGGCAATAAAAGGTGCTAAGCTTATAAGTATCTGGAGAGTAATACCATCTTGCTTGCTGCCTGGTTCCAGACTCTGCATGCATTAACATAAGTGGTGGAATCACTCACCCATATACCTCAGACTTCCCCCCATTAAACCCTCCCATCTCCAGAAGTGACAAGGTACACAAGGTTGCTTTTCTGAACTAAAGCCTCAGCTGGGAAACACTTAACTGTTGCTAGAGCGCAGCACAGAACTTTAAAAAGTTTCTGAACCAAACACCAGGGTGTGATACATCTTAGTTTCAATCCTTCAATAAAAGAGTGTGTCGTAAGATATGACACACCTCTGACCTGCACAGCTCCTCTCCATTTGTCAGTTTTCTCTCCCGCTGTTTTTGTGTGTGCTCTCTGGTCAGTTTTGTGTGTGTGTGTGTGTGTGTGTGTGTGTGTGTGTGTGTGTGTGTGTGTGTGTGTGTGTGTGTGTGTGTGTGTGTGTGTGTGTGTGTGTGTGTGTGTGTGTGTGTGTGTGTGTGTGTGTGTGTGTGTGTGTGTGTGTGTGTGTGTGTGTGTGTGTGTGTGTGTGTATAGTCTAAGTTGAGAGTCATTGGGTAATTTATTCCAGAGGAGGGCAAAGGCTTAGCATGGTGATGAATTAATCCACTGTGCTTTTTTCTGCTGGCTGAGAGGACGGAGACTGATATTGGCTCTTTTTCTTTCTCTCTTTTACTTTCTTTGAATAGTTTATCATGATCATATCAAGATCATCTTGATCTATAAAAACTCATGGATATTTTTCTCTCAACGTCCATATTTAAAGCATTTTTCAGCCTTGAATTTACAGCTGTTTTAATCGCCACAATCACATATATGATTTAATACACAATAGGAGCAGTCTCCTTCTGTTCGCCCTTAGAAATGCTAACATTCAGTTCACTTCAATGGCCCTGCTGTCGTCTGTGTCTTTACAGCTGGTGATTGGATCTAGTGATGGACTGTGCTTATCTATGTCTATCAAGGATGTCATGTGTATATGCACAATGGTCCTTTATAGCCCAGAGCGTGGCACAAACCCCTGGCACTCTGCCACGGTTAGTGGTTTGAGTCCCACTGGAGCAAAAGTTCCATCCACCCAGATAACACACATATGTTAAAACTGATAACATTTGTTAAGGATGTGTCCAGAGGAACAATTCAACATTTTAGGAAATATGCTTATTCACTTTCATGGTGATGATTTAAATGTGAAGATAGATATATCTTTTATATATCTCTGTCCGTTAAATATAAATGTATAACCAGCTGCCAGATAGCTTAGCTTAGCACACAGACTTGAAACAGAAGAAACAGTTAGCCTTGCTCATCCCAAATGTAACAAAATGCTCCTATTAGTGTCTCTAAAAGCTACAAAAACTACTCATGTTAAACTGCAAAATATTGTTTTTACAGTTTGTATGAATTAAATAAACAAGTTTTTTTTAAACCCTTGGATAGAGCCAGGGTAGCTGTCACTCCTTGTTTCCAGTCTTTATGCTAAGCTAAGTTAACCATCTGTTGGCTGTATCTTCATATTTAACATACAGACATGAGAGCGGAATCCATCCACCTCTCCTCTTTCCCTGAAATGTTAAACTATTGCTTTAAATATGACTTTAGCCACTCATTGTGTTTTATTTAAACAAAACGTCAGCTGCAGTGCGACCCCGTCTTTCCCTTCCTGTCAGGAGTGTCTGCAGGGGCTGTGAGGGGTTTTTTTTTGCCAAGTCATTTATCTCCACTGGCACATGAGCAGAAGGAGTTGCGAGGAAGGGAAGATGGGGCCCATAGAGCACCCACAGTCCTCTGATTGATGTATTGGCAGCTCTAGAGCTTATCGCTGTAAGAGACGTGCGTATCAGCAGCAGATGCTTCAAACATGTTCAAGTACACTTTTTATACATTTTATGTAACATTCATCTGTTCTTCAGCATTGAGCAGTTTCAGTGCTTGATGTAATGACAGCAAAGTCCCCCTGTGTGCACGGTGATCCTGTTTAGAAATACAATTAGGATAATATAATCAATCCCTTTGTCACCTCCAAGTGTAGATACAGTAGGTCTCTTCATTTCCAGGAGTTTGCTCTCTTATGAGGTGTCAATTGGGAGCGTGTACTTATGAAACAGAACCTCCCATTGTTTTTTAAATAGTCTTAACAAATAAGGCCACATTCAAAGCTTGTTCTGCTCCCCCTCCAGGTTAAGAATGTTGTATCATAAGGCCAGCATGTGATAGTTTCATGAGATTATGGAAATGGTATTCTTCCAAAACAAGGCACTACAAGTGTTTACTTTGTAGCTGCGCTCTCTGTTCTGTTTCAGAAGCTCACAGGAATGTATTGTAGATGTGAGTGGGCCCTGGTCCACTGGTGGCCTTTTTTAAGCTCCTCCTTAAGTGTGTCTCTCCCAATTTCTGGGCTTTCTAAGCTGTGAGCATCAGCAGGGGTGGTGGCGTCATGCTAGCGCTGTGTGTTTTGAACGTAGCTTTGAGGCTGGACACCAGCAGAGTGAAAAAGAGTGTTGAGATGTTCATAGAAAACAGTCCTATGTTGAAGGCCTGTTAGGCGGGCAGGTCTTTTGAATTTTCTTTAATTTGTTGACTGATGGAGTGTCTTGTGTCCATATGTACTGCCACTGTTAAAGTAGCTCATTGATCAAGTAATCAATTAATAAAATTAATTAATTAAGAAAATTAAAAAGCACATCAACACATGATATTTATACAAATACATAACAGAAATGGGTAAAAAAGGGACTGCAGAAGTTTAAATAATTTAAAAATATGTTAAATTAATAGGAATTTTAAAAATTTGAATTGGTGTCCTGAATGTGTAAATGTGCTCATGGAGGGATAACAAACAGTATAAAATAGATTTTATATCTGTTACTTCTAACTTTTTAATGTAACTTTTTTTAATACGATACAGCTCCCCTCATCATTCTAAGTGCCAAGTTCCAACAAAGCTATCTTCAGTGATTGTGGAAGGCTGCGATTAGTGTGGAAAACAAACAAATATGTACAGAATCAAAAATCATAAACATACTGTACTAGTCAGTGGTCAGTGGACATTGAACTTTGACCGGAAATTGAATTTCCTGGCGCACTGTATACTTTATTTTGATATCTTTGGGAAGTAGTCATACAGAGAGCAGTCAAAGGACATTTTGGGAACACTTGCCAGCACCGTTAAAGATAATTAAGGTTATATCTCATTTGTTTAATTCATTTAATAAACCTAAACGTAAAAATGACAAGTTGTAGTTCTACTGGGGGCTAATTCCTGGCCGAGTGCAGTGATTTCCTGGAATCCTGTCGTAACTATGACATTTTCCTCCGTAAAATTACAGCTTGTGGTTTTTACACTGTGCTTTTTGTACAAATCAAAGAACATATAACATATTCAGTGTGAGCTTAATATGTGCAAGTAGGGGGATTTTGTTACATTTGGACTGTCCCAGGCTAGGTGTTTCCCCTGTTTTCAGCCCTTATACTATATAAAGATCTTAACATAAACACATTAACATCTACTGATTTAAGCTTCCTGTTTACTGTATAAATATAAGGTATCGATTATGGTAGCAATCTTCTCATCTTAGCACTATATGTACAGTTTCTGCACCAAATTTCCAGGTGTCTGGGGTACGTTTATCCATTACTATCTTTGGCAGTGTGTAAAACATCTCAGTCTGTTTGTGCAGTTGGTTCAATTTACTTTTTTATTTCAACATTTTTAAATCATGTGAATAGTATCTGCAGATACATCAGTGATGATAGATGCATACCCTCTATACTCAGATCTCTCAAGGTCTTAATCCCAGATTTTAGAGTGGTTTTGAAAAGTACACCATGTACAGAACACACCATCATTGTTCCTTCAAAGGAGAAGTTCATCTGAGAGTCATCTCACTTGCATAGTGTTACAGTGTCAGTGTCCATAGGCGTGTTTTTAATCTCCCCTTGAAGAGAGCCTTATGCAGCAATTGTGGACTGCTGTAACCATGCACAACACGCCTTGTTAACAGTGCTAACAGCCATGTTAACAGCATCTGGTTACTGGAGTACTTTGGCCATTTTCACGCTCCGTCACACCACTGTCCTTGCAGCCAGAATAAACTGAGGAAAGGTTGTGTACAGCACAGTATGTTGAAAGACTTTTCCTGCGGCAAGATCTACAAAGCTCCAATTTTGTAGATTTTGTATTAAATTATAAATCTAATGGGAATTTCACTGCAAAATGTGGCAGTTGATCTGAAACAATTTTGGTATCAAAATGCTCCTGAGGCCTTGACTTCATTTTACTGCTGTTCTTCAGGTAAGAAGCGCTGAGCAGACGAGAGCCTCACCGGATTTAAGTGAACAAGCCTGCAGCTTATTGGCTGTAGTAAACACGCAAAGACACTCATTCACTTGCTCAACGCTGCGTTAATCCAGCAGTGCTTGTCTCCTTCCTTGTTTTAATGGACATAGCTATGACGCAAAATGTCCTGGACTGTGTCCTGCCTTTTGCTCTGAAGATATTCTGTACCCCCCTATTTGATGTAAGCCTCACAGTTTTTTAGTGGGCAGAGCACAGATGGTGTGTGATGTTTTTGTGTGGTTGCAAGGACACATTTTGGGATCAATTTAATTCAAATAATCTGGCTAGTTCCTCTCTTTTGTCCTTTTTTTTTGTTTTTTCCAATTAGATTTTTGACCTTTGCTCTAGAAAAGATGATTTAGTCTTTACTGTGTACAAAAGGGTGCTTTTCTGTGAGTTATCCACAGAATTGTATTAATTAAAACCATTTGACTATGACATGCAAATTTATTTTGCAGCAAACAAGAAGTGAATCTGTCTGCACGGCTTAGTCCAATCATGATCAAAACCTCTTAATAGATTTTCAAGTCCTGCATGGTCGTTTGTGGGTGTATATTGTCCTGAAACTTGTAAACATTTTAGCCCCCCCCAAGAGATCCACAACAAAAAAGAAAAAAAAATCGTCACCTTTTTATAACGGTTAACCCAAAGTCCGGCCTATTTGTGTGAAATTGCTAATATGTACAACAGCTGGTTAAAAATATATGCATCTATTATATTTAAGTCCGTTCCATTTATTCCATTTTACCAAACACATTCAGACATTGCATAATGTGTGATATGTCGAATAGCAGACATAATATATCTAGATTGAGTGTTGGCATAGGAGAGCAGAAAATGTTAAATGGAAACAAGAGAGTGCATGTCTTGTTAAAAGCAATTGACATCCACATGAGAGACAATGAAGCGAACACTTATCAGTTTCTAATAAATCAATAGTTGAAACATTCCTTCATGTCTGTCAAAAGCATTTGTGTTTATTATACCTGCTGCACTTGTCAGGTTACATTCCTCACAGGTCGTCTGTTTCAGCTGCCTGCAGTGTAACCAGAATTACTGTTTGTATCTACATGAAATTTTATTCTATATTATATATAGTAGAAAATATTATTACTTTTTTGCCACACAGTCAGCATAGTTCAACATATGAGGCTTCTTTTTCCTGCCTTGAGCAAAGACATTTTCAGTCATTCATTTTTTGCACAAAATACAAATTTTGTTCACAACCTTGCCAGAGTTAAATAATACATTGCACATAATACATAAGAGACGTCTTACATTTTGAGTTGAGTCGAAGTTTTGTCAGAGGTTGCATGTTATTGTTTTTTCATTGTATCCATATTGAGTGTTTTCATATCGGTGCGGCATCACATCACTCTGTACTTACTGTCAATCATCTGAGATCCACAGGGAAATCGTAGGCTCCAGCCTGAAAATAATCTCCAAAAAACATGTCTCCTCACAAACAGTCTTTCTACATCCATGTCTTCTTTTCAGCATTTAATTTGAAGATAGGTTTGACATCATACAGTACAGTTTGACTTTAAAAAATACAAAAATATAAGATAGGTAGGTAGGTGGTAGTTTCAATACAGCATGCATTGCACAGTTTTTAGGGAAAAAATGTACATTAGGTGTACATTGCAGTAAATGTGCTTTCAATCTAAATGACTTGATGTAAAATCAAGAAGCACTGCTTTTGAGTTGGCAGTATATCCATAAGGCAAATAATGGATTTGCAGTTGTTTTACTTCCATTTTAAATACTCACTTTCCATCAGTGAGAGCTTCTGTAATTGTATTTCATTACAATAAAGTTGCAGTCATTTAGAAATATTCCTGTTGAAATGTTAATAACATTTCAGAAGATTCTTAATTTAAACATCAAAGTTAGTGGTTGTTCTAATTAAATTGGGCTCAGTAGCAAAGATCAGTCTTAATTTTGGAGCTGCAACAATGGGCCGATTGCTCGATTAGTTCAACAGAAAATGAATCTTTTACTCTCGATTAAAATTTTAGTCATTCTTTTAAGCCAATATGCCAAATATTTGCGGGTTTTGGATTGGTTGGTTGTATACAACAAAACATTTGAAGAAATCACCTTTGACTCTGGGAAAATATAATTTTGATTGTTCATAATCTTCTACACCTGATAGGGAAAATTGAGAAAATAAGGGACAGATTAATTGATAACAGCAATGTTAGATTTGTTCAGACAGGAGCTTTTTACCTGTATTATTTTTTTGTTTTATTTTATCACGATATATATATTATTTTTCTTTTTTCTTTTTTAATCATTATTAATTTTCTACCAATAACCCGTTGGATTACTTTTTCAATTTCTTTAAAAACAATTGGGGATTTATGTGTATGTGTGTTTACAATCGTCCTCCCCATTCCTCATTCAGAGTTTGTGTGTTTCTGAATGTGTCTCAGTGTGTGTAAGTCAAGTATAGTTTGTGTGCCAAGCCCCAGCCCGGCGCTCCAGCTTGTGTCACTCACTGATCCCTCATGCAACGGTGACATCAGTGCTCCTGTTTTAGCAGGTGAAGAGGAGGGGGAGTACAGTGATTATCTAATGCTCTCACAGCCATCTGAAGAACTCCGGAGAAACGCTCCTGATATTTTCAAAAACATCTAAGCTGTGTTGTGGGGAGGTGGAGCCACAGAGATAGCGCAGGGGTGGTGTGGCTAATTCTAATCCTCTCTTAGGGCCACGGGGTTGGCAAGATAATTAAGATTGTACAGTACAGTTGGGTATGGCTCTGGCAACATAATAAAAGTTACTGGAGCCTAATGATCTCTCATTCAGACCAGACGGTCTTCTTGTTTAGCTAGTTGTACTCTGCTTATGTTGTTGTCATGTATTTGGCTGGCCTGAAAAGGAGGAGGTGCTGACAGCAATGGAAAGGTTCCCGGTAAGATTACAGTAAACTGCAGTATCAATGGACCAGGCAGTGTCCCACTTAGACTTCCCAAGCTTCTTTAGCTTGTCCTTTTGCTTTATTGGCCTTTGACCCCACCTGCAGTGACCTAAGAGAGGAAGAAGAATGGGGACTACATACGCCTGATCAGAAGCTGCCTATGTGTCACAGTGCAAATGACAGTCTGACGGCAAATGGAGTCGGAAAGGTTTAGGATTTATAGCTAATAAAAGCAAGGCGACAGAGTGAAAACAAAGATGGAAAACAGCATTACAATATTCTTTTGTGTGTTTATATGCAATAAAATTGAGGTTATTTGGGGCGAGTGTAATGAAATGGAAAGTGAAGCAGAACTAGTAACAGTTGTGTTGAAGAAGGCTGCAGGGGGCAGAGAAAGAGGAGGAGGTTTTAGTAAGGGGCTGCCCCAGAGCCGTGGATGGCTTAGGATTGTCCAGGTTTTACGGGGATTTCAGGGTAATCTGGATAAGGACAGAAATACCTTGAAGGTGAACATTGGAGAAAGTGCTCTGCTTCTCGCGGATCCGTCCTATGACTCGTTTATTTAATTAATTCACACACACTGGTTAGATACATCTTTCCTTTTAAGGGGCACTCCATCATTTTTTCACATAAAGATGAGGAGCACTGCTCAGCCCCTGAAAACAGTCATATCATTTATTTGTTTGTCCTGAATTAGATTAACATAGTTTGAAAAAAGTAACCCTGATGATGTCAGCTTGAGACTTAAAATTGACTACATTACAAGCTGGAGGTGTGGGGTTTGAAAGAAGTAGGCATTTAGGAGGGATAATGAGTTGCATTATGGGAAATGTAGGATCCAGTGGTTGGGAGCTTGACCCTTAATAGGGAGTAAAGTGAGGATATCTCAGCCTCTGCTGCTTTGATTTTGAACTTTTTTATGGAAGTGCATTAATACATTGCTGGATTACCCCTTTAATCATGCCCCCTTGCTGCTGTATAGTTTGTAAGCACTGTTTTCACCATCAGGCTTAGGAGATCACAGACTCGTACAGACTTGAGAATTGGATAATGCTCAAGTTGCAATTGGGTCCTCAAAATGTAATCTTAAAAGAGGTTGGGGTCGTATTGAGATCACAGTTTGGACACACGCTAAAAAAAGATGTAGAGGGAAATTGGGAAAGTGAGACATTAATTTAGACAAGTAAAGCCACAGGAGATGCATTACAGTCCTGGACATATGGAGATGTGATCTCATTAAAACCTCATCTGTCTTTTGAATTGAAATCTCAGAGATCCCAGCCTCAGCTCTTATCATTGCAGTTTGGCAGTTAGCTTATATGCAGCCATGTAGCAAGCAGACTTGTGTGTTCCTGTCCATGTTTAATGAGCGCGTCTCTCTCCGGCTCCTGCTCTTACTCTCGTGTCCCTATAGGCCAGTGTGTGAGGGCTCTGAGCGCAGTCTCTAACCCCCGTCACTTGGCCTGTCGACAGGAGCTGCTCTGCTGCCAGGCCTCAGTTACTCTCCTTGGCACAGTGACGCACAGATCACATACACACTCGCGCCACTATGGACGCGGGGGTTTGCGGGCAGGCGTAGACAGCGTCACAAGCTTAAAGAAGGCTGCATGCACTCTGATAATACAAACATATACGAATACATTTTAATTCATTCGAAATATATGAGTACACAATGTTCAGATTAGCTCTACAGAAGCTGAACTCATGAAAAACATCACTGCTTTGCTTTGGTCTACTTTTCTGAGTATCTTTTTTTACAATGTGTGTGTACAGGCACACGTGTTTTAATATCTAATCCTTCCTTCCCCTTTCTTCAGTGTTTGTTGAATTGTAAAAAAAAAAAAAAAAAAAAAAAGGGATAGTGCGCTGGACCATCTGTTCACATAATCTGAGAGTTTTGTGTGATATCTGAGGCGATGCTTGCAAGGTGTGGAACACCAGTGAGAAACAGGGACAGGTCACCAAGGATGAAGTAACCTATCCATTTTCTGCAAACTCTGTATTTTTAAACCACGGACGTCATTCAAGGGCGTTTGGGACTGAATTCCAGGACAAGTTCACTCTCCTGTGAGTTGCTCGGTGTCTTCCCTCTGTGTGTGTATGTGCATTCCCGTATGCTTGAGTTTCCGCACTATCTGGTGAGGTAGGAGAGATGTCACTGCAGACAGAATAAAGGTCAGGGCGTACTCTGGAAGCACTGCCCGTAAAACAATGAATGTGTATGCGTGCATGTATCTGCGCTCTTTTGCACGACTGATTAGAAGTTGCTGTATTTGGGACAGTATAATATGAAAGAAGTCTGCATCAGTACCTTAACAATACTGCAGTAAAAGTAATTTAGCTTTTCAGTGTTTTATTCTTTAAGTCTTTATTTCTAACAGTTATTGTTTCAGTTTTGTAGGACTACCTTTTCCTTTCAGTTCCATTTATTTCATCATGAATTATACTTTGCTCTACTGCTCCTGTATCTACTATATGTCTCTGCATGTATAGCTAGTGTATGGCATACCAAGATAGCATTATATAAATGGTTAGCTTGATGTTACTTAACTTATCGTAGCTTATGTCAACAGCTGTTGTCCTCTTCAGTTAACTCTAAAAACCAGGACCAAAATTCACTCTCACTTTCCTCTAGTCTGTGCATTTTCTGTAAAATCACAAGCAAGGAAAACAATTTTTTTTTACATTGCAGGCCATATTGCCACCCGATGTGATGTCATGACAGATTGTATAATGACTGTGTTTGGGTTTACAGTACGTGACATGACATCAAGTCACTGTCGGGCAAAAAGCTGAAGAGTGTTGGTGCGATTCAGTTTAGGCCTGGTGGAGAAAGCCTAGCAAAAGTCAGAAAATTAAGAGAAAAAGTGAATTAATGGTCTCAGTAGATTCGTATACCTTGGTGTTAATCCACCACTAATCCACAATTTGTGAATTGTTGATTAATTTAATCAAATTAATCAACAATTGATTAATTTGATTAATCAATTGTTGAATCTGCAACCAGCACATATTTGCTGGTTGCAGATTCTCAGATGTGAAGATATAAAGCTTTTCTCTGCCATACATGAAAGTTAACAAAGTATATTTAGATTTTGGACTGCTGATGAGACAAAACAAGACGATTAAAGACGTCACCAGAGAAATTATAAATCACGCTCAAGTAGCCTATTTAATGTTTAACTTAACCCTAATTTACTTCCCCTAATGTAAATCCTGTTTGTAAGTAAATTCAATGTAATCTGCCCACTGGAAATCTTCCAGCCCTGATTCTTAACAAGATTTTATCCCTGTTAAAATATTTTTTTGTTTATTTCCAAATACAAGGTTATGGCTATCGACCATAGGTGCAGTTAAATGGGATAACAATTTGAGCTGCAATAATAATTTGATTAATCAATTGTTGGATTGACAAAAAAATAAACTGCAATGATTCCGATAATTGAATAATCATTGAAATCATTGTGCAAAAATGACCGTGAACTGAATATCTTTGTTTGTGAGACAAAACACAATATCTAAAGACATCAGCATGGGCCTAGGAACTTTTATTTTTTATTTTTAAACTTTAAAAAAAAAAATGGAAGGTATTAATCGACTGATTGAGACATTAATCAGTAAATTAATTTGTCGATTTTGCCAATAGTAGTTGGTTGCAGCCCTATTAAAAATGTGTTAGTTCTACATTATTTGTGGGTTAAATGTTAAATGAAATGAAAATTACATTTAACAGAGCAAAGTGATGCATCTTTTTACATGAAGTGCAGTTCAGAATGACACAGACAACTTATTTTATGTTTTGTAAAGAGAACCTAATGTACAAAGCAACATATCTTCTTTACATAAGACTACAAATTGCAAAAGTAAAGATTAGAATGACTAAATGAGGAGAGTAAAAGAGGATAAACTATTGATGAGATCACATGAAATGTTCTTTCATTTACTGTAACCACTTATGTTATCCCCCATCATGTACACACAGCTGAACCCTTGTCACGGAAAGTAAAAGGAGGCACATTGTTCATCTCATGACATTGTATCTGTAAGAGAACAAGAGAGAATAACCCAGGGAGATATTAGATGAATAAAAACATCTAGTTGAATATTTTTTTTACATTCAACACAATAATAGAATGTGTTTCAGAGCTCGTGCTTTAGCTTGCAGGATGTTGTAGGTTTTGCTCAACGAGGCTGGTCTTTCCTCTTTAGTGCGTTCCACCAGACAGACAGACAGACAGACAGAGAGAGAGAGAGAGAGAGAGAGAGAGAGAGAGAGCGAGAGAGAGAGAGAGAAAAAGAGAGGGAGAGATAGAAATACAGTGAAAGCAAGGATGTTCTGGGACAAACCGATCCACAGTGGCCTAGTTTCCCTCAGCCATGCCAGTGACTCAACTATAGGTCTTCTGCCTGGCTGACTGTGGGCTTCGTCACCATGGATAAGACATGTGTACAGAGCCAGAATACACACGGTTGCCGTTATTTTTCTAAATGGATGAACTGCTGTTACATTAACACATCAGACAAGTGCCTAATTTTCATTTGGGTGGGGGAGGGGAGGATTTTTTTTTCTTATATTACTGCTCTTTGGCTACAGTATCAAAGCAATCCAGTACAATAAGGAGAGATAGAAATATTAGAACATCTGTATTTCATATTTTGTTTCATTTGCCTCCATTTTTAGTCGTTGTAGTTAAGTCATGTCAGGTCGAGGTAGACTGATTTACAAACTGCTTTTAAAGACAGTTGTCTACAGAAAGACAAAGATGCATACAATGTACATCAAGAGATAAAAACTAAAGAGAGAAAGAGAAAATATTTACAGAAAAATACATAAAGGAAAGACATGGAAGGAAAGGAAGTGAGGGTAAGGTTAGAGGACAGGTAGGGCATAAATAGTGTGTCATTCCTACAGCACAAGGGGTTTAATTCATTTAACAATGAATTTGTTTGACGAATTTAGCCTAAAAACCAACAGCTATGTCAGGCACCATCAGCTCATAAACCTCACAGTTTCATATTAATTTTTAAGTAGATGAATATGTGTCATGTTGTACAGAACAAATGTGTATTTAAAATTATTTAACCCTTAATAGTGGACTTAAAATATCTCACAGTACATTGCTAAATGTAGTGCGCAATTGACAGTTACTAACATAAAACTAACTAACGTCATGCTGGCTGAAAGAAATGACTCAAGTAGTGTCAGTAAAAGTGTTTTTATTTTATTTGCCAGCAAACACTCTGTATAGTTGCCTACAAAAACTGCCATTATGGTGAGGTAATGATGAATAGTTGCACATATTCAAGCAATACTTGTGTGTTTTGCCACACTAAGTACTGGACATTTTCATACAAATATGATGCCTCGCACAACAATGTATTTTGTATACAATATGTGTTTGTCATATACAACACGTAGTTTTCCTGGAATTGTCTATGAGTCAGTCGTAGTACCAGGTTTATGTCTGCTTGATATATTTTTCCTTTTCTTTTCAGTAGGTTTGGTTATGTTTACATTTGTACTTTTACCACCTTCAACCATTTATACTTTACTTACTACTTACAATTTTCTTATTTAGTGTTTTTGACTTGCTGTTCTGCTGTCGACCTATTGAAGCTTGTAGTTTATTAGTTCCTGTGACAGTAATCATATTAAATTTTCCTCCTCCAAATAAATGTGGATATTAGAGCAGCAACATTTAGTCGACTAATAAATGAGTCGATTGACAGGAAATAAGTGGCAACTATTTCAAAAACAGACATTTTTCAATAAAAACTGGCACATATTTGCTGGTTGCAGATTCTCAGATGTGAAGATATGAAGCTTTTCTCTGCCATACATGAAAGTTAACAAAGTATATTTAGATTTTGGACTGCTGATGAGACAAAACAAGACGATTAAAGACGTCACCAGAGAAATTTCAACAATAATTTTATGGACCAAATGATTAATCGTTACTGAAAATAACCATTAGTTGCATGAATTTTTTGTACACAGTTAAAAAAAATTTCATATTTTACTCTGACAGTAAGTACAATTTTACTTTCAAATATGAATACAAAAAGTCTCAATTTTCTCATAAATTGAATTTAGTGAGGTGGTTATTGTGTCTGCTGGTCATTGATTTGTCATACTTAGATCTAGTTGCAGGTTTGAAACCCCACTGTTATCTATGGCCTCAGAGCAGATCTATGGGTAGCAAATGTAAGTGGCCACACATGAAAGTGAATTATTCTCTTTGAGGCAGCACACACAGCATGGGCAGCTAACACTACTATCTGAGTGGCTCAGCGTGTGGTGAGGTGGATGTGTCACTCAGTGCCATTTAGTCCTTCACTTAGCTCCGTGTGTGAGAGTTAGTGTGTCTGTTGGTCCGTCTGTCTGCCTGTCTGGTACATAGTGTGCGTCCCACACCTGTGGCTGGGACTGCTCCCCTTAATCAGCCCTAATGAAGAACATTGATTCATCTACATTTGATTCACACTTTTAGACAGGAGCGCACACAAGCACACACAAAGCGACCCGCCACTAGTTGAGAGACCAACATCAACTCAACACTTCAAACAGAGGAGAAATGACGACTATCTTCTTATGTTGCTGTAGTATTATTAGCTCTGCATGTAATATTTGACATGTGGAGAAGTTTTAAGAAGAGGGACAAAGTGACGCTCAGTAGCTGAAGAAGTGGTACCAGAGAGTGGGAGGGGGAGAGAGAGGCAGGATCTGGAGATTGTTAAGTGAACGGGGCAGCCATGCACGTTTTCCTAAGAAGCACGAGCAGGGCAGGCATCCCAAGATTCCCTGCATCCTGGTCCCAGCTCTGGGTTGGAGGAAGCTGTTTACTCTTTCTATCTCTCACTGCTGACGTCGGCGCACCGAACAATGTCATCCAATTTCCTGTTTTTCACTTTAGTGGAAAGCCACTCTCCCAGTGTGTATGTGTATGTCTGTCTATGAGTGTGAGACAGAAAAGCTGGTGGGCTGGAGGAGAGCAGAAGAAGGAGGAGGAGGAGGAGGAGATCTATAGGGCCGGATACACTGGGAGCAGGATATAGGGTCAGAGGCAACTCTGCTATGTAAATACATTAGGTGTATTGAATGAGAGTAGCAGGGGACTGCACACTGTCCTGAATGCAGCCTCAGATGACTGTAGACACCTCGCAGCTCTGATGTGGTCAAAACAGCCTGAGTAAAGAGGAAAGGTGTGCTATCACATGACATATGACAGTTTGAAGCGGTCAGCGCGGCAGCTGAGATTGATTTTTGGGGTCATTTTATTAAATCACGCTCAAGTAGCCTATTTAATGTTTAGCCACACTAGTGAGAAAGCTCTAGAGAAAGCTCTAGGGAAAGCAATGTCAGCCTTTAGATGGGCCTTTCTACCACTTTGGTCCAGACTAAAGTAGCGCAATACGTTTTGATTTCCATAACATTTTGTACAGATGCTCACGCTTCCATAATGACTTTGGTGATATCATGAATTTCCTCTACATTTTACATTTACATTTTGGCATATGTCACACGCTTTTATCCAAAGCAGCTTACAAGTTGTTGTATGACCAGTGACCCTGCAGCCTCAGCTGTAGTTTTATTTCAGTGCTAATTAGCAAATGTTATCATGCTAACAGGCTAAGCTAAGATGGTGAGAATGATAAACATTATACTACATATTAGAATATTGACATTGTCACATTAGCATGCTAACAGTAGCATTTAGCTCATTGATAATTGTAGCCTCACGGAGCCACTGGCATAGCAAGATTTATTAATTCTTAATCTAATTTATTAAAAGCTGGTTATGAGCATTGCCAGATTAACCAACCAAAGCGGGCAACTGCCCCAATTAGACATAACTATAAGGACCCAAAGACTCCTGGATCAACCTGTGGCAGTTATACTCATACCACAGCTACAATGTACAGGAAGAACAGTTACAGTTTTCAATCAATCAATCTTGATTTATATAGCGCCAACTAACAACAAAAGTTATCTCAAGGCACAAGAGTTATACAAATAACTCTTTTAATGTATAAATGGACATGTGAGTATGGTTTTAGGATACTTAACATAGTATGTGTATATGGGACATATTCTTATATACATTTTTGCTCAGTTAAATGATCACAAACTATTTACTAATGCATACATAATGCACAGAGGGTCATAGAAAGAGGATGATCAATAGGAGGCCTCAGCTCATTTTTGTCTTAAAGGTCCCTTGGTCGGTTAATCTGGGCCTAGTTGGAATTGTATGTACAAGAGAGAGTGCAATGTTTCATTATCAATTAATCAGTTGATTATTTTCACATTTGGGTACAAAATGTCATAAAATGGTTAAAAATGTCCATATCCCAAAGCCCAAGATGCAACATATATATTTTTTTATACTGTTTTGTTCCGACCAATAGTCCACAACCTAAAGGTAATTACGGATGTTTACTCTCATAGAGGGTCAAAGAAACAAGACAATATTCACATATGAGAGGCTGGAAGCAGTGAATGTAGATTTTTCTTCAAAAATTATTGAAAAGGATTAATCAATTTTCGAAATTGTTTGCCGACACTCCGGTGAATCACTGTAGCTAATCATTGCAGCTGTAGTGCAAAGGCAATATGGTTTACATAATTATTACAATATTTTCTAAAACTAATATACAGTATATCACAACATGGAAAAAGTATACAAAACCACTGATATGCTAAAAAAACCTTTCATGTGTATTAAAATGTTTTAATTACATGCAGTATGATTGCTCTGAAAGTCGGTAAATAACAACAATGAAAAATTATAGAAATGTAGAAGTGAAGAAAAACTGCGAGGACCAGAATGCATTGCTTTCAACTAACACTGCTATTCAGTTGCACTGGGCACAGCTGCATCTGCACTATGCCCTACTCAACAAACTTGCCTGATTAACAAGTGCACACAGAGAGAGTGAGAGAGATCGCAGTGTGACTGGTACAACACAGCATATAGCAAGAGGGGTGGGACATGGATTACGTCACGCACCATGTCCGTACTGCCCGCCTGCCTGGCCTACATGCTCACTCACTTCCCCTGCTTTGTTTGCCTCTGGTTGGGTGCCAGCATGATGTTTGCGGGATGCAAATGCTTGGCTGAGTGATTCATTGCAGTGTGTGCGTGTGTGTACTGTACAAGAGGAGTATGTTGCCCCAAGAGGCTGGCAGACTGGTTCAGCTCTATGTATGTGTTTGTGTGCGTGTGTCTGTCTGTGTCTGTGTGTCTGTGTGTGTGTATGTGTGGCAGGCTGAGTATTCGAGTTACACAACCTCAGCTGCAGTTGCATTGGTTGTGTCAGTGTCAGTTAGAGAGGCAAGTCTCACTGGATGGAGACACGGAGCGCTGCTAGGCCTCAGCTAGCTGGAGGCCCTGTGGCCAAACTCCATACGTCAAGGCCCTGACCTCAGCTACTTTGCTAACAAATGCCATCACATTGGAAAAAGTGTGTGTGTGTGTGTGTGTGTGTGTGTGTGTGTGTGTGTGTGTGTGTGTGTGTGTGTGTGTGTGTGTGTGTGTGTGTGTGTGTGTGTGTGTGTGTGTGTGTGTGTGTGTGTGTGTGTGTGTGTGTGTGTGTGTGTGTGTGTGTGTGTGTGTGTGTGTGTGTGTGTGTGTGTGTAGGACATTTACCCAGCAGTAGTCTATAGAGGAGCTCTGTTTCACCTCCACAGGAAAATGAATGGGTGGGTTGAATCTCTAATCAAAGTTAATAAATCCGGGGGCTGAGTTATTTGTTCTGACACACGTGGTCAGAGTCATTCAAATCATATCTGACAACGGGAAAACTAGGTCTTGTTTGGTCAAACCCTCTTGGAAGAGCATGAGTTTGTGGCATTTCCATATGTTGGTCTCTATTATAAAGCCACACACACACACACACACATACACACAAACACACACACTCACACTGACACACACACAAATACACATGCATACTGTCTCTCCAGTGCACATGAGCCTATCATGCGACCATGTCCTCGTGTCTGTGAAAGATCAGATGATCACAGAGCATCAGCTTGTAGCCATCCTGATGCCATACTCCTTGTTTGTGGACGCTACAACAAACAGCCTAGTGTCATGATGACGTCAATTTGGCTACAACCGAGGGCTAATCAGCTTTTTTTCTCCCCCTTTGTTGTTTGATGGAGCTTTCAGATGGCTTACAATTTAGCAAGAAGTGATTTACTGCGGCCTGGCACGCTCTAAAATTCCTTTCTGTATTCCTCCTCACATGTGTAGATTGTTTACGGAGAAGAGGAATTCTAGAGGGATGGCGGTCCGCAAGGGGCTTGGTTGCTATGGTTACTAACCCCTGAGCTGGGTTCCATTTAGCAGGAAGGAAGCTAAATTATTTGCAGACAGAAAAGAGTATGCTCATGTAGGGAAAGTGTAATGAGTTGAGAACCTGTCTATGTGAAATCAGTCCTTTTTTACATTTTTATTATTTTTTAATTATTTTCACAATTTTAGAGATTAGAAGATTAGATTACAGGCATTTAATACATGTTCAAAGGAGCTTGTAGATATTAATATATAACTAATGCTCTGTTTTGGGCCCCATAGACCCTGGGTCCTCTTGAACAGCTCAAAAAACATACTTTACATTGTTGAAAATTGCCTATATAATTATTTTTAAGTGACGATATGTTTCAGACTTTTGCTATTGCAAATAAATTGGGGTCTCTGAGTCATTTGCTGCAAAACAAATAGTCAAATAAAGTGTATTTATGTGTGCTCTATATGTGTGATTGGTGTTAACAGTACTTTTTACACAGCGCAACCTCTCCCAAATCCTAAATAAGTCTGTAAGATTTCAATTATTGGAGTTTTATAACAAGTTCATAAAAAGTTTTAAACAGAGTTATATCTTTTAAGGAAGCAAAATATTGCCATAATAATTTGAATTATATCAAAAACTGAAAACCAAAATTTTAAATTTAATCACTACTAAAGACTTTATGTTGGAATTGCACTGAAATATTTGACTTTTAAATCTATCGTTCTGAACTTATGTGGTCTGAATTTCACATTGTCATTTTCAAGTAGTGCAATTCATTTATAAAAACGTACTTACTACCAGTATTTTTTTTTTCTTCTCAAATTCAGATAGAAAACATGCATGCTTAATATTTAAAAATATAATAAGTTGCAAGGTGTCTAATCCATCTTGGCTTAATTGTTTTTCTTTAGCATCCCTTATATTCAGATCTGAATCTTAGCGTCTGTTAGCATCGAAATTTGAGGAACCAGTTTTTTGACTTGAATTTTTAGCTCTGACTTGTGCCTACTGAAATAGATCAACTTCAATGTAGCTTTTGCATATGAGGCATGTGAATTTTATTATCTGAAGATGAGAAGCCTAAAAAAAATTATATATATATATACAGGAAATAATTTAAATTTTTGAAATTGCACAACTTGAAAGTGACTATCGAGAATTTCAACGTTAAGTCTTTGGTAGTGATTAGATTTTAAATGTTGGTATTCAGTTGCTGATATAAATTAAATTATTATGACGATGATTAGCTTCTATAACCTCTCGTGGTATTTTTTTATTAATAAAGAGTCCCTATGACAGACAAAACCCTGATATTTTTCCTTCTTCAGGTGTGGCAACAATGCTTTATGGTTACTTCTGTATTTTGTCTCCTTCATAAAATGTGTAAGCCTAGCATGTGGAAAAGAGAAGGAATTTTCTGCATAGTGGGCTTTAATTAGGTCAGAAGACAATATTTTAAACTGTTTAATTAAAAGGAAACGTGTTGATTTAGCAATTATTACAATTATTGAGGATTGAAAACAATGTGAACAAAACACAGGGTTTAAAATCTGAATGTGTGAATAACAGAGGAAGTGTCACATGTGTGAAATCATTTTATTCTAATCTTTGTATTCTTCTTGTTATCTTTCAGACCACATTAACAGAGGTGCAATTTGGACCAATGAAGTTATTTAAAGACCCACTTCAGGTATCGTAAAAACAATGCCAAACATCTGAGTGATTGATGCTTATGTGGTTGAATGCATTAGGCTTTCTACGGGGCAACAGAAGTGCCTCAGTGAAATGTTTATGTCCGTATCATTTAGGGGCTTTTAGCTTAAACTTGGTGCGACTGTCAATATTTGGTAGCATTTCTCTTGACTTACTATTACAAAACCTCACCTACTTTTGTTTGCAGTCAGAACTAATCTTGAATTTCACAAGATACCACACCTCGCTATGAGATTAAAGGTAAAAAAAAAAGTCCCCATGCAAACATTCAAAGAAGAGCGAGGGTGGGGGGGGACTGTTAATGGATGTATTGTATGCTATGCAGCCTTGGGTTGTCAAGGCAACAAGGCCAAACATTTATAACCAAGAACATACCATAATGAACAATGCACGTTATGGAAGAACTGCACAGAGGATCCATGGACCAGTTTCGTCACTGCAAATAGGACATTCTCTGACGTTCAATGCTTCATTATACAGTTTGGTTCTGTGCTTGTTCCTCTGGCATGTGCTGCTGCTGCTGCTGCTGCTGCTGCTGCTGCTGCTGCTGCTGCTGCTGCATGAAAAGCCTTTGAAAAGTCAGCTTTTAAGGGAATTATTATTTTTAATTATTAGTTATTTTTGACAGTATAAGAAATTAGATTTTGTCTTGGTTTCAAGAGAGCAGGAAACAATAATTGACTTCAGTCATTTTTATAGCAAAAACACCTTCTCAAATGTATGTGATGACTTTCTTTGTCATATATTATAGTTAAGGGAACATCTTTGGGTTTGGACTCTTGGGAAGACAAAACATGACATTTAAAGACGTCACCTTGGGCTCTTGTTCTTCTCCACAATCTTCTTATTATTCCACAGACAAAACAATTACTTGAGAAAATAAATAATTGATCCTGATAATAAGAGTTATTACAGCTTGCAATTTGCGATTCAAATTTTGATTGAAATAAAACCACAAACATCTGTTAAATTTTGTGAAACATGTTTCCACTGAACAGCAGCGTGCTGTGAAGTCACTAAGACTGGAAAAGAAGTAAAAGAAAAGCAATACATTAGACGTCCTGTAATTTAAAGCCATGTATAAGTGCACAGACTCTACTTTATTGTCTGATGCGCTCCAGTGTGACCACAGTAGGAAAACGAGGTAGAGAGATATCCCCTTCCTGTTTTTGTCACTCACAGCTGATCCTGTCATGCCCTCCTCCTCTCTACTCCTCCTTTTTTCTCGCGGCTCACAGGATCTGGCCAGGCCCTGTGTTTTCAACAATGATGTTTTCTAGACAGAGCGATCAGACCCTGCCAAAATGCTGGCTACCCCCTTCAAACTATTTTTTTCCCTTCATGCTGTTTCTCTGCTACTACATCTGCCTTTTTTCCCTTCTATTTTATTTGAGCATGTTCTGACTTAAAAACACTTTAGCTTGAATGTTCGGTGAGGTTGTTGGAGTTTTTTGTCCATTGTGACTGGGTGTGTTATTACTGAGCGAGGCGTATCTGTCTAGTCCCAGCACAGGCATCAGGAAAAATGACCTTATCTCAGCCTATATTACCCTGTTCCTCCACCGCAGCCGGAATGTTGACTTTTCTACCAACATCCCAATGTGGAATTCTGATCTAATTCCCTGCGCGTACCGAACATAGCTGCAGGACTTGGTGGTGATGTATTTATGACCCGGACACTTATTGCCGCTTGTAAGGAAAATGTTCAAATGTGGAATATGGTTTGCATTAGTAACACCCCGCTCAGTGCGTACGGGGTCCCTGCTTCTGGCCTGCAGGCTGCAGGGTTTTTTTTTAACTTAAATAAAGCTACACCAATCGTCAGAATGAATCAAAAGGACCCTCTATCCCCTCATTGTGCGGAGGACAGTAGCTCTAGTTTTCTCAACAAAGTCAGGTCTTTGTGTCCTAACTCGATTTTACAGGTGTGATGCAAACTTAAAACTGCAGAACAAACTTTCCCTTCTTTACATTCATTCTGCTACCTGCCAACAGTTGGAGATGACGTCTGTTTGAGAGAGTGACTCATGAATCTACTCTAGTGCAGCACTGCTCTTGGAGGCGGGCCTAAATCTCTGGTCCAGTATTTACGCAAGTGAGGGGTTATATGAAAGTATGCTGGCAGAGAGAGAGCACGTTCTCAATGGCTGGTTTGACGGTAGCAGCAGCACTTTCTGCCACAACCTTGGCAGACCGGTGGGAGGGGCTGCAGCCAGTCAAGTCCACCTCGACTAATTGTGCCATAGATCATGGCAGCGGACAATAAAATCTCTGACGCACCCGAGTACGAGCTGGGCCTGATCAATCAGGCCCTGTCCGCTGGAGGCCTGAGGTCACAGTCAAGCCCACGCTGCAGGCGGATTAGGACGACAGGTGCAAATGAGCATGAATGCACCAATGATGACTTGACAACTCAGAGCTGTTGATATACTTTCTCTATAAAGATCACATCTGCGTATCAATTAGCCCTCTAGTTACCATATCATCAATGATAAATAATATTACTAAACTCATTTTTATAACTGCTATATACATGTATGTATATAAGTACTTACTTCTATACTATACTTTTCAGTTACTAAAAAACTGCACAGTTCATGCTGCATGGTTTGCCCAATTATTTATTCTGTGCATTTCCGCTGACCATTTGTATCATCATAGTCATCATCAAAGTGAGAAATTTGAGGATTAATTGATTAGCCAATAAAAAGAGAATAAATCAACAATAATTTTGATAGCTGATTCATTGTTTAACTGGTTTATCAAGTAAAAAATGTGAAAATAAGTAACCTAACCCTCTTTTCTGTGTTTGGGGATTTTTTCTATTTTTCACAGTTGTATGTCCTTTTAAACAGAATATCTAAATTAATGTTTATTGAAAATGTATGATTTTTCAAGATGTTTTGTATGTATTTGTATTGTATTTGTTGATGTATTAACCAATTGAATCACTTCATCAAAAAAAATAATGAAACAATGTACAACAACAGCAATGAAAATAATGATTTGTTTGTTTGTTTAATCAATTAGTTAAATAATTGGTTAGCCATCACCAAATTATTGCCAATTTCTTAATAATCGATTAATACAATGTTATTAGGGAATAAATGCTCAAATTCAGTGGTCCCAGATCCTAAAATGTGAATATTGTCTGGTTTCTTCAGTCTTTTATGACAATGCTTTTAATATCTTTTGGTTGTGAACTCTGAAATGGTGACCATTGATTAACTCAAAATAATCGACTGCTCTGCGGACCTCATGAAAGCAAATTCAAAAACATTTCTTTAAACCTGTTGGTAAAGACTTGTTTAGTTGTAGATTTCAGATTTTTAAAATTGGCCTTCTTCTTCAGTATTCTTATTATGTAGTATGTTTGTTCATCGCCACATAACCATCTTTGAATATTATCAGTCTGTATTCCACCTTTTTGTAAATCCCTTTTTAAAACTCCCTTTTTATTTATGGCTAGAAGTAGTAGTAGTGTGACATTGCAAGAGGTCACTTAGAAATACAAATGACTCAGTTGGCTATACATGCTTAGTCATCTCTCCTTTTGCAGGTACTTTTAGTTTTTGCCAAAGAGGACAGTCAGAGTAATGGCTTCTGCTGGGCATGTGAGAAGGCCAACTTCAGGTGCAGCATGGCGCGAACACCAGAGTCGGCTCTTGAATGCTTTTTGGAGAAGCATCACGACCTCGTCATCATTGACCACAGACATTCCAGACACTTTGACGCTGAAGCACTATGCCGGTAGGCCTGTTCCCTCATCATCGATGTACTTATAACTATTTCTGGAATGATGTAGTGCAGTGGTTCCCAACCTGTTTTGTCTGATGTGGACGAACTCCACTGAACTCCAATGAAGTACCACTTCACTGACACCCATCACCATGGTCCAAATGTGTTCAATTGTGATCAAATGTTTCACAATTAATTATTCAGAAGAAGATATTGTTAAAAATACTTTTTTCTTACAATAAGATGTTAGGTCAGTATGGTCAAATTTGCATTCATACTACTGTACTACCACTCGGAGTGGCTATTACTGGATACCTCAACCATATATGTATTTCACTGCTAACACTTGAACTATTTGGCATTTATAAGCAGTATACAGATATTTAATAAAAATAATTAAGCAGATATAAGGAGGTGTTTGATACCATATTTGACAACAATTATGAATTCCTATATGAAAACAATATTTTATATTGTTTGCAAAGATTAGTTGATGAATAGAAAATTAATCGCCAACAGTTTTAATGATAAAAAAACTACAATTAATGATTTTTTGTTGTTGTTATGGTTTTCTGATCTCAGCCTCTCAAATGAATATTATATAATATGAATTATATTTTAGTTTTGTTAGTTTTCACCATTTTAGAGACAAAAAATGGACAGATTTGCCACTGTGTTCTACTATAGTGTCATTCATAATCTTATTATATACCAAAGGAAGAGTTGTAGTTGTTGATAAATGAACACTTATATATATGTACAACTATATTATATTTGTTATTAAACCATTAATTAAGTATTTATATAATACTTATAAATGCCAAAAAACGGGAACTTGAAGTAAACTGTTTAGGCTTTTTTGTTTGCTTGGTAAGTAGTTTCCAAGCACTATCAAACGCACCTGTGTTATAGATGATTCAATACATGGTTATGTATTTTTAATCATAATGTAATTTCCGTTTTATTAGTTTAGCTACTCCACAATCTTTCCGAGTACCCCATGGCAGCTTGCAGAAGTTCCCCTGGTTGTGAATCACGAATATAGAGGACACAGTTGAATTGAATGTGTGTCATCTAATCCAGACCAGATGATCTTGAGTTTTCGTGTGTTACGATACATTTAGTAACACGTGTGATTGTGACTCTCCTGGTGGGATGAATGGCCAGCTCACTTTGGGTTTAATCAGCTTCCATCACATGCTACCTAGTGGAGTCATGTCAATGAGAAATGAGCGGTGCCTGCCCATACCACTCTCTATCTTTAGCCTCTGCCCAAACCAAAAACACATTTACAAACATTCATTTGCCCTGCCCAGCGTGTATGTTAACCCTATTCATTTTGGCCAATCCATATGTTCAGTGTACACGCACGGGCTCCGATGGGGAACTAAAGGGCCTTTATGACCACTGGCTGGGGAAAACCACAGGCGGATGAGTGGCCCTGTACACTGCATTCTTTCAGAGGCCTAGGCCTGCTCACAGAGCTCCACCACTGGGCTCTGCCTGCCTGGGAGAATCGGAGCGTGAAAAACTGAAAAATACATTTATTTGATGCCATGGGCTTTTCCACCAGCCTGCTCACTGGCTAAAAGGCTCCCTCTGTTTACATGCAGGTCGATTAGAGCGGTCAACTCTTCAGAAAACACTGTGATAGTCGCCGTTGTGAAGAGGTACGTACAACTCGCTGACCCCCTCTTCTTGTTCTTTTCTTCCTGTCTTTTTAGGTAGCTAATGATTAGGAGCACTGTCAGAATTAAAATGCCTGACTTATCGGAGGCCTAGAGGCCTGCAGACTGTCATATGGAGCAAATGTTGATGTTCTCTAAACAAGCATTTGGCGCGGTGATGGTTATGTGCTAACATGTGTTCTCTTTTT
The DNA here is from genome assembly GCF_963691925.1 of Scomber scombrus. Classification (NCBI taxonomy): domain Eukaryota; kingdom Metazoa; phylum Chordata; class Actinopteri; order Scombriformes; family Scombridae; genus Scomber; species Scomber scombrus. Next base: position 27,187,699 of record NC_084970.1, on the reverse strand, counting down.
AAGGCCAGACAGAGAGGAAGCCTCTGTGATGCCCTTGATCAATGCCGGCTTTAATAGGGTGAGACATTGTGTGTGAATGTGTGTGTCTTCTGCTTGTATTTGTATTATTCTTTTGATATGTTTTTTTATATCCCTTCTGTCAACACTCAATATAAGGCAGGAATCCAGATTGTAAATCCTTTTTGTTTGCTCAGAAGATAGATGTATTGAGTTCCCCATACCCGAAGTATTGCTACTCAATGCGTTAGCTGCATTACAACATATCCTGTAATGGCATTGATTTGAAAATGGGATTTTAGTTGTCTTTGATTGATCCATGTGGCCTGGTGTTGCCCTCTGACCTTTAGAGATATGTGGAGAATGCCAATATGATGGCCTGCTATAATGAGCTGCTACAGCTGGAGCATGGAGAGGTGCGGGCGCAGTTCAAACTGAGGTGAGTCGTGCAGTATTGTTGCACTGTGGTGTAGTTCAATTATACATCAGTTACAGTACATGTTGCATTATGTAGACCTGTTTCACTGAGCATGATATTCGAAGGAAATTTTAACACATGAATGGATGTTCACTTAGATGCTGGACAGTCTGTTGCATATAGTAACAATGAGTCTGGTTGTGTTCTCTCTCCACCTGTACAAGGGCTGGAAATGCTATTTTCACAGCTCTAGAACAAAGCCAAGAGGCCATAGAGATCACTTCTGAAGATCAAATAATTCAGGTGGGTTTTTAGTAAATTTCAAAGAACTGTAGCCTGTGTTATCACACTATGTTTTCACATGAAATATATGTTTTTGAGCTCCATGGAATAAGTAACAGATGTGTCAGTCTCTCAGAAAAGGTTTTATTTTGGTCGGCGAGGCCCATCGTCATAACTGTGTCTGAGCTCATGGATTTTATGAACAGCAGATCAAGCCTGAACACTCTCTCACTTCTCCTTCACAGTACGTGAATCCTGCCTACGAGTCCATTATGGGCTACCAACAAGGCGAGCTAATAGGGAAGGAAATAATAGAAGTGCCTAAAAGTGAGAAGAACAAGCCTGATCTCCTTGAAACAATAAACTCCTGCATACGGAAAGGAAAGGTAATAAGAATTCACAAACTTATCTATTATCTATATTTTAGATTTCAGGCCAGATTTCATTTCTCGGGTAAGCTACTTGCACCTTGTGCTAACAGTTATCACGCTGTGAAGTGAACGGTCACATACATGGTTCATAATGTGATTGCTGATACTCTAACTTAGATAGATTTGACATATAATGTAGTCGTCACTGTAGACTATCGCTTCACAATCAGATCACTTTTGTGAGCGCTGTAGCTATCTGCTCTTGCCTTTGTGTCTGTGCATGCGTGCACGTGCATCCATGTGTGCTGTAAGTCTGCACCACTGGCCATCCTGCAGCTCTGTTTCATGTGCATAAGAACTGCGGTTGATGGCTGTGCTGTAATCTTACTACACAGAGAGCGAAGGTCAGTCACAGACAGGCTAACAGCAGGAAGGGTCTTTTTAAGCTGCCACAGCAGTCTGTAGGTGGGGGGACATGAAACAAGCGCACAGGACTCCAGGAGCGCTCCTCCTACCCTTTAAAGCAACTTGCTGCTCTCTGAAATACTCTGACCTGCTTCACCCCACCACCACCTCACCTGCATCACAAACACCACCATGCTACACCCAGTCCACACCCGTTTTTAGGGCCCTTTGGAATAATAAAATCATATTATTTCTCGATTTTTGTGATGACCTTACAGTGTATTTCTACACTGGACCTTAAGTATGATTTACTGTCTGTACAGTCTGTGTCTGTATGTCTAAGTTGTGGCTTGTTATGTTCCAGGAGTGGCAGGGGATTTATTATGCCAAAAAGAAAAATGGAGATAGCATACAGCAAAATGTGAAGATCACACCTGTAATTGGACAGGGAGGGTGAGTGACACAATGTTAAGACCTGGCTAAATGTAAATTACCTTTCTAGCAACTGAATAATTACATTGGATTATGTATGAATGAATAGCTTCCCCTGATGTGCAGGTTGGCACCCTGCGTGGTAGCTCCTGCCATCAGTGTATGAATGTGTGTGAATGGGGTGAATGAAATGTATTGTAAAGCGCTTTGAGTGGTCGAAAAGACTAGAAAGGCGCTATATAAGTACAGGCCATTTACCATTTACCATTTACCATAATGATTCAATCCCCTTCTTTTCCTCGTGTACTAATACGTTTTGTCATTCACAGAAAAATCAGACACTATGTGTCTATCAACAGGCCTTTAAATGATAATAATAAGGTGAGTTTTCAGTTCTGCTGAGTTGTAGATGAATGAAAGAAGCACCCTGGTCTGCATTTATCAATTAGCTTTTTCCATCTGTCCATGCAGAGTGAAAAATCCAGTGAACGTGTGCAGGCAGAGTCTCAAACAGGTAAGATCCTTTCCAAATTCTCTCTGCCTCTGTAGATGCCAGCCTGCTCAGCCTTGACCCTCATCATGTGATTTATTATGCAAAACAACTCAAAAGACTGTGGAGTCACACAGATTTGAGTAGTTCAGTTTTTCTCTGCTGGGTAGTTATCAGCATTAGTGATGGAAGTTCTTTCCATGACAGTTGCTTGTGATTTGCCGTGAGGTTAGAGGTTTTTAGGGCCAGCATTGTGTTTGTCAGCAGGAAACACAACATTTAGTTCCAGTGTTATACAGGCGATACACAGTGCTAATTTAAAGGGAGTTTTTTGCAGACACCAAATATAAATTGGCTCAAAAGTCTTGGAACTGAAAATAGTCACATTTAGGAACCTTAGCTTTGTAAGCTCAGAAACTCCAGAAATATGTCAGTAAGTGTAGTGCACCCAGCCAGAAACAATGATTTTGTCTTTAATCACGACCTATTTTAAAGTGCAGATTAACCAATGTACAGTCCTGCTTTATCTAGTTGAGAAATATCTCAAATTTGAACTTGGAACTTTGAAAAACTAAAAAATTATCTACGCTTTTATTTCTTCTAAACTAGACTATTGTTCCTCGCTGTATTGTGGTATCAACCATAAAGCCAATTCACAGCTGCAACTGATTTCAAAATGCAGCATCTAGGCTCCTGGCAGGCGAATAAAACAGGGATCATATCTCTCCTGTGTTGGCGTCCATTCACCGGCTCACTGAAAAGAATTGACTTTGAAATCTCGTTGGTTTATGAAGCTTTGCATGGTCTTACAACACAGTATATTTCACAGTAACTCTTATACAACAGTCTTCTGATTAGGGGCTCTAAAGGTTATTATGTGCTGTGCTATAACCTCAGTGTGGTGAAAAATGTATTAAAAGCTTTCTTCATCTTCTCTCTGGCCTTTCACTGTGACTGATGTTTTTAAAGGGTTTTACTTCTTAATTTACCGAGTTTTTGTCTGTGTCTTGTGACTGTTTGTGCATTTTATTATATTTACAGCGTACTTATAAATAAACAGAAATGTCCTTGTTTTCATTCTTTTAAACTGACATACAACTGACAATACATTTATGGTTAACAAATTCAAGAAAACTTCCTTACAATTCTTTGAAATAGAAAGGTCAGATCTGATCATTGAAATAGAACTGATTCTGTTAAACTTTTACAATTTTCTATCGATCCCTCTAAGTACTGTAGTATTTCCATGATCTTCTTTGATCTGCACCTTTTGTTCCTGACTTACAACCAGTTATTACAATTTCACTGGATAAAATCTAAAAAAAAAGCCACAGAATCAATAAGCAGAGTTTTACTCATCAAAAACAGACTCTACTAATCTGTCAAGGACAATGTGATAGGGGCCAAAGTCAGCTTTGTCACTTCAATAAATGTGTGATTATGTGTTTGTTTCTGTGTGTGTGTGTGTGTGTGTGTGTGTGTGTGTGTGTGTGTCTGTGTGTGTGTTAATGCAAGCTTTATTCTTCTCTTCAGACATCCAATCCAGTAAGCACAAAGACCGGAGGAAAGGCTCTCTGGACGTCAGATCCACAACATCTCGGGGGAGCGATGGTGAGAGTGAATGATGGAAACTTAGCTTATGAAACCTCCCCAGTTGTCTGTTTGGATCAATTGTCGATTGGACACACACACACACACAAACACACTCATTAGATACGGAAATTAACTAGGAAACAGCAGCTTAATTTGTTGTTGAAAATCCCCTTTTTTTAAAAAGTTTGGTTGAATCAAAGTTCAAGTTGATAATATGTCGTTTATCTTCTTCTTTTCATCCTTCCAGGGAGCTCACAGCGAAGGCACTCCTCAATGGCCCGAATCCACTCCATGACTATAGAAGCTCCCATCACCAAGGTGGGTTAATCTCCCTCCTCATCAATCCCTCCCAGCCTCCATCATATGATTAGCAGTTTTTTACTGTTTTATATCTCATGACTGAACTCTTGTGTTATAAAACTGCCACAACCGCCATGAGCGCTTCTCGTACAGCAACTAGCACCGAGTCTAGAGGCCACGCATACCATGTCAAGAGGAGATAGGCTGATAAAATGCCACATTTCATGCACAAGACAGGAAAGCATGTTGGACCAGAATGACCTGCTGTTTCAGTGGGTTATGTAGTCTGCAGCCTGGATAGTCGGAAACAGAGAAAGTCCCCAGGGATGGGTCATATGACACACCGCAGTTCCTCTGCTGTATCATTTGACTGTGTAGTCAGTCCCTGTAGGCGTCATCCTCTCCAGAATAAAGCACTGATAGAACTGCTCCTGCTTTGTGTGTGTGTGTGTGTGTGTGTGTGTGTGTGTGTGTGTGTGTGTGTGTGTGTGTGTGTGTGTGTGTGTGTGTGTGTGTGTGTGTGTGTGTGTGTGTGTGTGTGTGTGTGTGTGTGTGTGTGTGTGTGTGTGTGTGTGTGTGTGTGTTATTTCTGTGGGGTTTTTTAAGCCTTCTGACCTCGCCATAGGTGCTCATTGTCAGAACCTCCGGAACTTCTGACTTCTTCTCTGGAGGTCAAAATTTAAATGTATGTGTCTCTTTTGTTAAACACCATACCGCAAGCCTTGTCCAAACATATTTTATTACCTTAGATATGTTTTCAAAATTAGATTTTTTTTTTGTTTTTACTTATTTGAGACCATTTTACCAGCTTTGATCTTTGATTATTGCAATTTACAATTTAATTAAAGTAAAAGTTTTGGGAACTCTGCTTATTCACATTTGTATGTAGAGTTTTGTCCCTAGAGAACGTCAATACCACTCTCATGTCTGTCTGTTCAATATGAAGCTACAGCCAGCAGCGAGTTAGCTTAACTTATCTTAGCCTAGACTGGAATGAATGGATTTAGACTGAAATGAAGGGGAAACAGCTAACCTCAATCCATCCAAATGTAACAAAATCTGCCTATCAGTACCTCAGAAGCTTACCAACTAGTACTGTATATCTCGTTTGTTTAATCCATATAAAAACTAAAGTGTAAAACTAGATGAATATGAAGTCCAGCACATAACCCCTATAACTTAAACGACATAAGTGAGCATTCCAGATGCTGGTAGGTAGATTTTTTACTAACGGAGAGAGCCAGGCTCGCTGCCTCCCTTTGTTTCAAGTCTTTATGCTAAGCTATGCTAACTGTATCATGGCTGTAGCCCCATATTTAACTTGCATATGAGAGTGGCAAAATCTTCTCAACTAACTCTTAGCAAGAAAGCATATAAGCTTATTTTTGCAAAATGTCTGACTGTTCCTTTAACAAAAAAATGATTGATTGACTATATGCTGCATATTGTTGGTTTTTAATTTGTCACCTTGAGTAAAGCACTTTGTTACTCTTTTGTTTTGTCAGGGGTGAAAATGACAATAATAAAGTTGATTGCAAACCAAATCATCGCCACTTTAGTCTGCACTTGTGAATGTGGTACTAAATTCTCATCAAATGTTTTTTTCTTCTGTACCTCAACAACCTCAATTTTTCCTCTTGCTCCAACTTGGCTTCTCTTTTTGTTCCCATTTCAACCTATTTCCTATCATTTAATCTCTATTTATGAATTCCTATTTGTACAATGTTAAAACATCAAATTTGTGTTAATTGATTGCACACATACAGTATTTTTTTCAAATATCTTTTATACTGTATTACTCAGTAAAATGTAAAGATTTGTAAGCATGAACACTATGCCAGATGTAGGGTATATGTGATTTGTCATGTGATTATTGAAATCTGCTCCCAAAGGTTATTTACCTCACTGTATTAGAAGTAAGTCAGTTCTTCCCTTTCAGTGAAGAGATTTTTAACTTATAAGTTGTCTCTTTCGAGGATTTTTCTTAGAAGATAAATACTCACCCTGGTTTTCTAAAAGTATCTACAAAAAATATTCTTATTTCATCATCCAGGTGATCAACATCATCAATGCAGCGCAGGAAAGCAGCCCTATGCCCGTGGCAGAGGCCTTGGATCGGGTACTGGAGATCCTGAGGACAACTGAGCTCTACTCCCCACAGCTGGGCACCAAGGATGAAGACCCTCACACGAATGACCTTGTTGGGGGGTTGATGACGGTAAGGAGAAGGAGGGGCTTTCGAGAGATCTGAAACACCCAAACTGCTTCCGTCTGCTACAAATGAATCGACTCTCGGATGATAACACATGTCAGAGCATTTGCAGGATTCCACAGTGATAACCCGTATGGCCATGCAAATGTCCGTGAAACATTCACTATGAAGGCCCATGATATCATGTGTGAGAGTTGGGAGCCTTTCGTGTGTGTGTGTCAGCAAACTTTTTGTGAGCATTTCTGTTCATATCTGGCAAGACAGAGAGACTGAGAGAGAGATTAACAGACAGCAATGGTGAAGTACAGAAGTAGAAAGAGTGCCAAGTTGGCAGTCTTGGCAACAACCCCAGAGGAAGTGTTAGATTGTCCTTTGTGCTCCTGTAGGCTGGAGAAAAAAAGCCCACCCCACCCTCTCTTTCTCCCCCCCTCTCCCTCCCTCCCTATCTCTCTCTCTCCCTCTCTTTACACACATGCACACAGTCACACTCACATGAACCTCTTCCTCTCGACTCCACAGGCCTGGAAACATCCTGTTCTTTGGATCAGATGAATAAGCATGGCTTTACTTATACATGCGCACTCTGAATACGCAGAGGCAGAGAAGGTGTTACACATACTGTAGACCCTCCTCAGAAAAGATTTGTTCTGCATAAGTGATAAAGGCTGATGAAACCAGAGAGCCATGAGATGTTAGTGGGGGTGCTGTCTAGTTTTAGGTGATCATTTATGTATGATCATGTTGGTTTGTGAGCTGCCTGTGTTGTTGTAGGAGTCATGCTTTCTTTTCTGTGGTTTGTTAGAGATTACATTTTTTTTTTTAAACTTTTTTGACCAAACCTTTCTCGCCCCTCCATAGCAAGTTGTCAGTTTGACACTTTACAGAACTATCACTGAGTAACGATAACAAATAACGTCTGGCACCCCTACTGTGTCATGAAACCAAATTTATGACTCCCGACTGGGGCAATCACACATTCTTTCTATTGATTCATCTGAATCAAAAGAAGACCAGGAGGAACACAGACCAGATTAACAAAATGTTCCCTGAAAAAACAGAAAGACGTTTGAGATGTGATTAGATGTCTCATCAAGTCGGTGAAGAGATGCTCCTATTGGTTTATGAGGAGCCTGGTAGCATATTTTATTTATTTGGCCTTATGTTTGCAGTTTGTTGTGGTGATGTGTGCTTGGCCTGAACTCCAAAGACCCTGTGAACATTAAGAGAAGAGTTGTCAATCTTTCTGGGGAGAAAGTCTTAAAATAGCTAGTGTGTACAGAGGCAGCGCCACCATGAGACAATGCTCGGGTCAAAGATGAGCCAGTCTCCTCTTCCTTTTTCACTTGTGAAGTAAACATTTCACTCTGCGACACACACCCATGAACTCTCTGACGCCCAAAATATATATCTAGTAACAGTATGACTGGAAGATGTTAGCCTTTCATTAGCGTAGCTGACAAGTGGCAAATATGTTTTTTGAGAGAGGGGTTCACAATTTCACCATTTTCATGGTTTATTGACATACAGTGGCCTGAGGATATCGTTTTACACCTCATAACACTACATTTTAAAGTCAGGCGTCACAGTGTGAGACAAATGTAAACAATATTTCTTCTTTTTGTTGTACTATATGAATACAGAACTCTTACAATGGTTGTTTACACATTCACAGCTAACATAAAAAACACACAGGGTGATAAAACCTTTATTTACACACTTCTTAACATGTCTTCTATTATAAACAGCTGATGCAAATCACAGTCTTAGAATAGGAGGGACATTAGACTTGTAACCACCAACAAGCAATGTTTGATTATTTGGGTGATGAAGTGTTGCCCCACTGTTAAGCCCCATTTACTATCACAGCATGTAGCAATGCCCTGAGGAAGATACATTTCATAATGGAATCATTTACTGTAGATTATGTGACATATGTACATAAATTTACATGGTGTCATTTCTGACACAACTATTACGGTTCATGAATATGGTAATTATTTTCTAAACTGCATATTGCTCTCATTAATTAGCTCAGCTTGGCTGCCTCATACTGCCCCTCCCTCTGTATGCTAGTGCGGAAATGATACGAGGTGTCTTCATAACGTAGTCTCCAAAATATTGTGTCACAGCACAGATGAAAGAACACTCATAAAAGTGTTAATACAGAAAATGTGGAAAGTCCATGTCTTTGTTTCCTCTTATTTATACTGTTGTGATTTGTTACACCCTTGCCTTAATCAGGATGCATTTTTATGCTGCAGTTACAGTAAAGTGTAGCGACAAGGCAACAATCCAAAATCTGAGTCTTGTTTTTCATTTAAATCTTGGGAAACATTTCACCCAAAAGAAAATTAGCTTTCAAGAATCAGGTGAATTCAGGGGGTCATTAGCACCTGAGAAATGTTAAAACAACCTGACAAAATAACCATTTACTTTGACATGATCTTAATCTGTCCAGATACTCAGATACTCCTGGTGCTATTACATGACTTTTTTTAATCAGCTCTTACGATAGAAATTCCTCCTGACTTGCAGCTAAGCCTGAGAGTCATTTGTAAGTACCTACATGTAAGTCACAGGAACATGACTGGTCTCACTCTGCTTTCTGGCCTCTTACATAGAGGCTAGATGTTAAATCAATGCATTAATGCTCACTCAATCTCTGTCTTTCTCGTTCACAGGATGGTTTGCGCAGATTGTCAGGAAATGAATACCTCTTTTCCACAAAACGTGAGTCTATTCAAAGCGTTCATGAGAAACAACATGAAGCGATATAATGTGTTTTAGACTTCGTAGGTATTCTGTCCAACGCATGGAGAAGTACTGAATTACAAATTTCTAATCTCCCCCTGTTCATCTGAATGCCTCATTTCTTGTCCCTTCCCTCGCTTACAGAGCCCCATCATATCCCCAGTCACCTGACAACTCCTCTGTCAATAAATGACATCCCCCCTCGTATCGCCCAGACCATGGAGAACGAGGACTCTTGGGACTTTGACATCTTCAACTTGGAGGCTGCAACCATGAAACGGTAAGGCAGCAGCACATTTACACAGACAGACTGTATCTAATTCATTTTTTTGTATAAGGAGAGCTTCTGTTAAACTACCATGCTAATTCCTCCTGCAGACCTTTGACCTACTTGGGCCTGAAGATCTTCTCTCGCTTTGGGGTCTGCGAGTTCCTCAACTGCCCTGAGGCCACTTTGCGCTCCTGGCTGCAAGTAATTGAAGCCAACTACCACTCCAGTAACTCCTACCACAACTCTTCACATGCAGCTGATGTCCTCCACGCAACTGCATATTTTCTCTGCAAGGAAAGGGTCAAGGTAAATGACTAATTCGTTTACAGCCTTTGTGTCTGTACAATATGAACTAGATTTTTACTGATTTTACGTGTTTGTGATATTAAGCGCCGGTCTCTGCTCAGTCTTGGGTGAAAGGTGTTCCACCCGAGCTTTTGTTATCCTAGAAAGCCAAGTGTGTCAGTGGCTCAGTAAAACTGGTCGAGGGCATGCACTGGCTAAGCTGATTACCAAACTGTCTATTTCTGATCACAGTGGAGTGATCTTTCATTGGCTTAGCCAGTGAACTGTGAAGTTACATCACCCAAGGTTAATGAGTCCCTGGAAATCTGCAGACAGGTTAGAAGGTCTGTTATGTTGTGAGATTTATTAGAAAAAAGTGGAATTCTTTTCATGATCTGTACACTGTTACTGTGTTTTCTCTTTATTTACGAAAATGGTCAGAGGCGCTTTCTGTAGTCCTGTAGAAAACTACCCAGCAAGCAAGGAATGATGCATGAATATGAGGCCTAAAATAACATATAGCTTTGTACAGCTGTTTGTTGTGTAGCTTTGAAATGACATGTTTTAAAAATCAACAGTATATTGTCTATATTCTTATACTGACATCGGAAATACACATTTTTCTGTATCCTGGAAATATTCGGATCCCCTCTAAATGCAGTTAAATTAAGGTGAAATTTAAACATAATAATAAATCACGACTGTCTCTCACATTGTAGACCTACTTTGTGGTTCAACCTTCAGGCTAAACTCGATGTGCATCATCGTTTTATCTCCAGTGGGATGTGACATGTCTAGTGAAAGGAGCAGACGGTTATGCTATGCGTGTTATGTCCAGCGTTTGGTCCAGTGAATCATTTTGCCCTGCCAAACTGCACCCCTGATAACAAGAAGATCATGGTTGATTTTTCAAGTACAACAACTTCTTCAGTCTCCTACAGCCCCATTTTTTCATGTTGTTTGTCCTAACAGCAAAGTTTGGATCCCATTGACGAGGTGGCTGCCCTGATAGCCGCCACTGTGCATGATGTGGACCACCCAGGCCGCACCAACAGCTTCCTGTGCAACGCAGGAAGCGAGCTGGCCATTCTCTACAATGACACAGCTGTGCTAGAAAGCCACCACGCAGCACTGGCCTTCCAGATCTCCACCAGAGACGATAAATGCAACATCTTCAAGAACATTGAAAGGTAGATCATCCTGTACACAATGAACAGGTCACCCCAAAAAAATTATGGTACCTTTACTCATCTAAAGTTCATAAAATCAAGTTAAGTAGATTTAGTTTTAATATGTACTTGCATGTCCGAAACAACTGTCAATCAAATATTATGTAATATGTGCTCAAAAGACCAATACTTACCTTGGTTTCCCCAAAGGAAAACTAAGGTAATATTTTTGACTGACATGATGTTAAGAAGTTAATGACTGAATTTAAGATTTTGGCTGAACTATTATTTATTTTATTCAAAATGCTAAACTAAGTTAAGCTCCTGGCTGTGTGTTTATGTGGAATATAAATGATGACACTAAAAACCCAAGTTGTATGACTATTTCTCGCAAACTCTGCTTTATGAGATAAACAAATATACTTTAATCACCAAGTTTGAGAACAACTCTATTATGTTTGAAGTGCTAAGTGTTTAATTTCTTTACAAAAATAGATTTTGATACCTGGAGTATCATGGGGATGAGCTAAGACTGTGTATGTGCCAATGAAAGCAATAGTGTGTGTGTGTGTGTGTGTGTGTGTGTGTGTGTGTGTGTGTGTGTGTGTGTGTGTGTGTGTGTGTGTGTGTGTGTGTGTGTGTGTGTGTGTGTGTGTGTGTGTGTGTGTGTGTGTGTGTGTGTGTGTGTGTGTGTGTGTGTGTGTGTGTGGACAGCGGTGGGGTAGTAATGTGATTTGAGTCCTAAAGCAGAATAGCTCACATGTGCTGGTCCCCTCAGAGGGGGAAGGTGAACAAAGCATCCATTCATTGCCACTGTCACTGCAGTCAGAGGGGGAAAACTGTTCACACGGGTTTCCATGCTATCTACCACACTGTCATCTAGCTCTCTTCTCTCTTTTTCTCCTCTCCCTGCCATCCCCTCCTTCACCCATCTGATTTCTGCCCGTCTCTCTCTGTCTCTCTAGGAATGAATATCGAACACTACGTCAGGCCATCATTGATATGGTGCTCGCCACTGAGATGACCAAACATTTTGAACACGTCAACAAATTTGTCAACAGCATCAACAAGCCGCTGGCTGCACTGGAGGAGAATGGGGTGAGATTAACAGGGAAAATGTTTTAGCACATATTCAAAATGTTTTAATATTTAATACATGTATAGAGGTGTCAGGTTTCATTTTAACATTTTACATAGATGTGATGACAAGCAGGAGCATACAGACACCATGTAAACATAACCATGTCTTCTCACTCTGTCACACACGGGTGCAGAATCATACTCAGTCCAACAGCATGCAAACAACAATAGTTTAAGAGCATGAGAGATGATGATACTGGTTCAGGGGGCTTGTGGTCTGTTGTTGCCTGGGCACAGATATCTTTGTGGGGAGAGAATTTTACAACTTGGTACCATCTTTCTCATCTCTGTGTGGAATGCCCAACACAGACATTTAAAAGTCGTCTTGCCTTTTTAAGGCAGGAATGATACAAATAAATGATATGATGAGTGCTTAATCTTTCCTTGACTTTTTTATATTGAATACAACCACTTTTAGTTCAGACAGATTATCCATTTAAGTGTTTGGTATTGTAATTAAAGGTACGTTTAGTTAATAAAATAACTATTTTGCCTCTTAGTGTTTGTGTCTCATGTACATTGCCATTTCATTGTAAACCTTTAGACCTGAAGCTCGAGATAAAACAGGGACCTCTCTTATCTTGGCTCAGCAAAATAGACCTTCTGTACTTCTGCTTAACATAATTGTCAGTGAATTCAATCTTGAAATGTACAGATGGCTGCAAATCATGTGACTGTCTGAACCATGCTGTACTCTTTTACATCTAAGTGTTACACAAGCTCATAATGAACTCAACCTGAACGCACACTCTCCTCCTCCATAAAGACAACTAAAACCTTTATCATCTGCTAGTGTCATACTTGATCTTTCCAGTTGGTTTCATGTACAAACACAGTAAGTTATTTTTAAAGTTGTGTAGCTGCTGTGTGTTGTAGGGAGCTTCAGTACTTCAGCTTCCTTTGTGCTAATGGTCTGCTTCTGTTTTCAGGGAAACAGTGACGAGGAATCTGTCAAAAGCGTTTTGACTTCCCCCGAGAATCGCATCCTTGTGAAGCGGATGCTGATTAAGTGTGCAGACATCTCCAATCCATGCAGGCCTCAGGAGCTCTGTATAGAATGGGCCGGACGCATCTCAGAGGAGTATTTTGCACAGGTGATTAGTAGTTCGGAGAGATGGATCTATCAGGCAGCAGCTGCACTGTTTCTTTGTATTTTGTGTTTTTATTGTATGTGCAATGACTTCACTTATGGTGTTGTCTTTGGTACAGACGGACGAGGAGAAGAGACAATGTCTACCGGTGGTCATGCCTGTGTTTGACAGAAACACATGTAGCATCCCAAAGTCCCAGATTTCCTTCATAGACTACTTCATTACAGACATGTTTGATGCATGGGATGGTAAGACTGCACAGCATGATGCAAACACTGGAGACAAATCTGCATGCTATCATAAGTTAGGTAGTTAATACCTTATTTAAACAAGCAGCTTCACTTAGATCAAGATTTATTTTTTGAAGAAAACATTTCAAATTACGATATCATAGACAAACAATTAAAATGGACACTTAACATACACAAGGAAATAAGTAAAGGAGACACATGGCATTTGTACAGTCTGACTATAATGTTTTGAAATTGTTTGATAGATGAGCATATGCCCTTTAATACAGATGTCAAATTAGAAACTGAAAATAAGATTATCATCTCAAAAATGCAAACTTTTTATCCAGTACTGACCTTGTTAACCTTTTTTTTGTAAAACCGTATCAGCCAAAACATCTGGAGGGGATCTTTGAGTTTGGGAAAAGAGAGCACTGGTATCAAATAGGTAACAGATATGCACAGATATCTTAAATTGAAGCACCGGAATCAGTATCTAGAGAGAAAAAGTTTTTGCATCTGTCTTTTACAAAATGTATACATAGAGATAGTAGTATTTATTTTAAAACACATCTGTGCATTCCTAGCAAACAGTTTTGCTAATATAATCTATTTATCGGTTAAATCTAATATTGAGCCTGCAAAATCCTTTGTCCTGTCTCCAGCTTTTGCAGACCTCCCCAATCTTATGCAGCACTTGGACAACAACTTCAAGTACTGGAAAGGCCTAGACGACAGGAAGCTGCACAGCCTGCGACCGCCTCCAGAGTAGGCGCTGCAGTGTTCGGCCCTGGGACTCAGCGGTCCGGGGCAGGCCTCCTCTCTCCTGCTGGGGCGTCTCTCTCCCTGCCAGCCCAGCAAGCCAAAGGGCCTCCTCGCCTTCACTCTCCTGCTTCCGTAGCACGCCGAGCATCCACATGTCCGTCCATACAGAAAACACAGAAGTTGACTTTCTGACAGGCAGTTGCAGCAGCAACATTGCTGGCTTTACAACCCTGTCCAATGAGAACTGTTACAAACAGACATGGACACACAGCACTCTTATGAACTTCTCGTGCCTCTCAGGCATTAGCAGTGTAGCTGGTCAAGTGACATGACTGAGAGAGGGTCCTTAGAGGCCTCCTGGCTAAGCATCCGTCCCTTATTTACCACGTGGGCCCTTCTGTCTGCTTGTGAAGCTGACATTGCTGTTTGAGTAAAAACTGCTTGTTTACTGAAGGAGCGAGCAACACTGGAGGAGTGGATGGAAGTGAGGTCTGGATATGAAGGTGTTCAATCCACATCAGGCCATATAATCACCTTTGAGCTCCATCCCCGTGCTCACAGCAAGGCAGGACTGCTCTTTTTGCCTCTGGAGGCCGCACCAGAAAAGAACACTCCACTGCGTTTTTTTTGTTGTTGTTTTTTTTGGCAATATTTTCATGTGTCTTTCAGAAACACATCCAAGTTGACACATAGCTGTCATAAAAGACATGTGGGAGGGGATGCTTTCCTTTTGGGTCAGGGAGCGGGTCTTTATTTTAGGCCACTGCTGAGAGACAAAAACCTCAACATCATGATCATAGGTAACTAATTACAGATGATTTGGTATGTTATTTTTTCTTAGATGTTCCATATTTTCTATATTAAAATTCATAAATGAATTAGTTAATAAATAAGAACAAAATGAATTTTAAAAGAGAGAGAAAAGCCAAAGCTGATGAAGACAAATACTACTATAACTCTCAAAAAATTCACAATTATTATTCATATGAAGCATTACCATATTAAACATTTTTATTTTCTTATCAAAAGTACAGTACCAGTTAGAATGAACACTTTTGTATTGCACTGTAAACAATATAAGAAATGTCTACGTCTCAGTGATTTGTCCAGGGATGGGATGTTGCATTGGAGAATAAGCTGTTATTGTTGATCATCAGGAGTTTGTGTGTGTGTGTGTATGTGTGGGTGTGTTTGGGCTGTAGGTGTGGGTGCGTGGGTGTATTCATTGTTGCAACAATCCCTTACTCTTGGTTTAATGCTGTAAACCGCTTGACATTTGACAACAGCAGAAATATGTGAAAACATTTTGGACTTGAAAATTTTTTCTCCCAGAAATTTTTGTATCTGGTTTATCCTACTGAAAAGACTGCCTTATTTTATACAATATTTATACAGTACATCCCACTGTGCAACTGCAACGGACATCTGGAGTTTTTATTATAACATAGTCAGAAGGTTATGTTCAAGTAAATCTCAATATTTTTATAGACAATGAATTTTACACTGGATTTGCAGCAAATGAGATCAACCATTATAGCTATCTGAATACCTGTGAATTGGATGGTCACACAGAGCATGTATACAGAGAACTAAATGGTTAAGAAGGATGTGGATCGCAGAGTTGTCTATCACTGTCTTTAAGCAGTCTCCTAGAGGCCAGCTTGCATTGATTTTGATTCAAACATCATTCTATTTTGGCCACTTGTCCAACATCCTTATGCACAGACCCAGGGAACAGCGTTTTGTTCAAGGTTGGTTTCAGATTAGGATACTAATATATGTCAAAGATTGTTGCTTATTAAGAATATTTCCTCTTTAAACAGTATATAAATGCCATAACAGCTAAGCAAATGGTGGTTAATAAGATGTATTGACCATGGTTATCTTTGTTTCTCTCTTATGACAGAATTGTACACTCAATCAGGGGATTTGTTTCTTCCTTCTGATTCACATCTTGGTCTGAAGGCACGGAAAAAAAATAGAAACTATTCAATGAAAAATAAAATAATGTCAATTATACGTTTGGATTTTATTTCCTGAAATGATTCAAAGCCCGTCCTCATACTATTGTTGTCTTTGTTGTATTGTTGTATCTTTTTTTCACTCAATCTTTATTAGTGTACAATGTGACTTATATGTTAAAAATGTGTCTGTTAAGTCTGGAGAGATAAGAAAGGCCAAGTTTGACTGGATTTTTGTTTTGTTTTATGCAGGTAAAAAAATTACAGCTCTGACTATAAGGCAGTTGGCTGAGACCCTGCAGCGTGGACACACCTACCCTTAAAAGGACAATAGCAAAATGAAACTCATTCTCTTTATCATTGAGATGGCACATTGAACACATCTGCTTTTCTTCTTCCAGACTGACACACTGTCCAGTTTCAACACTGAGTGCTTGGACACCAGATCTCAACAGGGAACAGTCTTACTTATCTCCTCCTTGTCACTTCTCATTTATTATTAAACAAGACTAAGAGTCTACAGCCACCCTAGCAGCTCTGTGACACTGTACTTGGGCACAGCGATGCTTTGAGCTAAATGCTAACATGCTCAGAATGACAATAATAAATGCTGATGTTTTGCAGTTCATTTTCACCATGTTTACCATCTTATTTCACCCCTTAACATAAAGTAAAGCTGTGGCTGATTTGCATTTTTACCTGCTGGTGGCGCTAGAGGAAAGGTCGGATTATCACCACAGTCATTAACATGAATGCTCTGTGCACCATGGATATATGTGCCAAATGTTGTGCCACACCATCTGATAGATGTTGAGATATTTCACAGGATAAGTGAGATGGTGTTGGGTGAAACGTCATCCGAGTCATTAGGATTCATCCTCCTGGGACTGTGAATGTTTCTACAAAATTTCACAGCAATCCATCCAATACTTGTTGAGATATTTCAGTCTGCACCAAAGGCTGACAGACCAACATTTTCATCCCTAGAGCATGGTTAAACATATTTATTTTCTCTCTTTTTTTTTTGAAAGAGCAAAGAATAAAACAGACTGCTGTTGTTCCCTCCCAAACAGACACATATGAGTGTTTTGTTTTCTGATCTGACACCTCTAATGGCAGCATGACATCATGTGTCTGTGCCCTCCAAAGCATTACAAATGACAATTGCATAAATGATTCATATGACTGTTTTTTGATCTTCCATGATTAAAGTTGTTCTTAGGTTTAGGCACAGAAACTACTGGTTTGGACTAAGAACCTATTTAGTTAAAAACAATCATATGGTCATGGTTACAGGAAGACTGACTGTTGGTAGGAAATGGGAAACAAACTGTGGTTCACCAAGTTCAAATCATGTTCATCCATCCACCACAACCTCCTCTCTACAAGGTTTTGCTGTGCTAAAGACAACATTGTGCAACTTCCATCTTTGTTCCCGACATGGATGTTTTGGTTCCTGACAGACAAGTAAATAATTCACACTGCTGCTAGAGGTCCCTGTCAACAGAGATCCTATTTTCTAATATTTCTTAATGTCAGACACTGTTTGTGGGCTTGTTAAACACCACAAACAACAATGCAAATTAGTCCATTATCATTTCATCTCTAAGAATTGATTTAATAAACATAAAAATAAACATTTGTTGTCAATAAATAAACCAAAATCAAAACAAAAGTTTAACAATGGAAACTCTGAAATGCATGTCTGCCAGAGCCGGCTGGAGATTTCACCAGAACAGTCTGTTATGTGGTCTTCAATTGAAGTGAATAGGGGACACAGCAAATAGTTGACCTTTAATGGGGGCCCATCAGCTCATTTTTGCCCCATGCAGGCCCCCCTAGAAGGCTAATACAGCAATAGTCATGGACAGCTTTTGGGATTTTTCTATATTTATCATCAGTGGTGGAAGAAATACTCAGATCCTTTACAGAAGAAAAAGCCTTGCACGAAACATCCTACTTCAGTAAAAGTACATATGTATTAGCAGCAAAATGTAGTTAAAGTATTACAGTACAGTTCTGTAGCTGCTGGAGGTGGAGCTGGTTTCAACTACTTTATATATAGTTAGCTAGTCTAGTCCAGTGTTCTCCAATCTAGGGGTCGGGCCCCGCCAAAGGGTCACCAGATAAATGTGAGGGATGGTGAGATGATTAATGGGAGAGGAAAGAAGAAAAAACAAAGTTCTCATACACAAATCTGTTTTCTGTTTTTTTAATTTAAACTTTCTCTCTAATTTTGATTTTTGATTAAATATTGGATCATTTGAACATTCATTGAAATTAAACCATGTGAGAAGTTTAGAGGGTAAAATCACTATTTGGTGGAGCTGTTAACAACTCATAAACATCTGAAATGTGACCCCGACTACACACTACTTTTTTGTAAAACATCACAAGCCAAAAAGGCCTTGACCACTGGTTTCTACTTTAACAATATATTGTATTTTATAAGCTTGTTATATTATCCATTGGGTCAAATCTTCATCTGAAAAGTAACTAAAACTGTGAAATGAGTAGAAATTTCAATATTTCCTTCTGAAATGTAGTGGAGTGGAAGTATACAGTTGCATCAAATATAAATACTCGGGTAAAGTAACTTAATAGTACAGTGTACTTGAGTAAACTTTCTATCACTGCTTACAATCTTCATTAAGCCTCTCAATTTGGAATTGAATGTTCCTATACTGCGTTTTAGCGTGTATAAATCACGATCCTTTATTTACAAATGTGTGATATTATCTACAGTAATTGTATAAAATAAAGATATTTTTTGGAAAAAGTCAAAAGTCTGTCATGGGCTTAATTGTTTTTTTGTGTGAAGATATTCTGGCAAAACCTTTGTGAAATCTTTATGTAGATCCACATCCCCCTGGCGATAATTTATAGTTGTAAAGTGTACATTTTCTTTTACATATACATTTACTTTTCTCTGTATTTGTTATATGAACCCAGAATGTATACGGTTTTGTATGTTGTGTACATTTAAACTTTTTTCCCTTTTTTTTTTGATTTATACAAGATAAAATGCAGTGTTGGAACAATAAATTCCAAATTGAGAAGCTTAATGAAGATTGTAAGCAGTGGTGCAAAGTACATTTACTCAAGTACTCTGTACTTCAACACAATCAAATGTAATAAGTTACATTAGTTTGATTAAGTAATTGAAATATTTAAATTACTCATTACATTTTAAATAGAGTAACTAATCTGTAACCTATTACATTTCCAAAGTAACCTTCCCAACCCTGCTTACATGTAACTAGTTACCCCCCCAACACTGTTTTATTGGTGATTTGTTGGTGATTATCGATAACACCCATTAAACTCCTCCACGTGGTACTGGCTACATAACCCGAGGAGCAGCTCAGCTTTTTTTTCTTTTTCTTTCTTTATTAAACATAAACAATATATACAAACAAATCTGTTTCTGCCAGGGAAACAATCACATTAAGTATTTTTCAAAAATACAGTTTGTTTTCATTGCCTTACTGTTTTTAATGTCTTTAACTGTGGTGCAATATTGATTTAGTTCTTGAGCAATGTGTCCAAAGTTTTACCTTGGAGTCAGTCCATTTCTTCTTATGTATATGGAATTTTCCCAACAACAAAATCAACTGTACAAGATAAACAAAATCTTTGTCTTTCTCTTCATTTTCAAAGTGTAAAAAAACATCTCTATCTCTGAGATTAAATGTCTTATTAGTTTTCTCATTATAAAATGTTGTACATCTACCCAAAAATATTTTACTGTATACACACAATGAAAAAACAAATGACATATTGTTTCTTCTTCTACACCACAGAAGTCACAAGAGTATTCAACAATATATATTCTAAATCTCTCTAAGGTCTTTTTTACTTGATATGGTTCCTTAACTTTATTATTAAGAGCAGCTCAGCTTTCGTCACACTCTGCGACCCGACGTCGGAAGAAGTTGTCGCAGAAAGCAGATCGATGGCTGCCGTCGTCCTGCAGCAACTACACTAGAAACTGATTAAATTGAACTTGTATATTTCAGTGGAGTGGTGCTATGTCTTCGGGAATGACTGGACAAACACCGTAAGTTTTGTGTGTAGTTTTTCCTAGCTGTGAATAAACTTGAGTAACGTTACTTATATATATAATGTTATATATCGGAGCAGCAAAGCTAACATGGTCGTGGCCTGCTAATGTTGGTACATGTTAGCCTGCGCGTGTACGATTTAAAGCCATGGCGAATGAGGCTGTTGAGTGTGAGAGTATCGTATCAAAGTAGTGGAGCATTATAAGTTATTCCTAAAAGTCTTAAATTGATATGTTAGTAATGTAAAGGTCAACCCTAAACAGGAGAGTAACTTTCCAAGTCAGCTAACTAGCTACCTTAAGGTGTTGTTAGCCTAGCCGCGAAAATAAACAGGCTAACAAACTGCAACGCCAGCTTTAATTTAACACTAGATACAAAACAGTGGCCATAATGATGAGATAGTATCTTTAAAAAGGTGTTTTAAAAAGCCATGTGATACTTAACATACATGTTAGCTATTGTAATTTAGGATTGATTACAATAAACCGCGGTTATACCCAAAGTTGGAGGTTGAATAGGATGTCCTCTTTTTTTGTTGTTGAAATATTTACATTATGAACTATATTTAAAGTAAAGGACAAACAGAGAATGCAGGGTGCCATTATATGCCCACACGAGCCCCTCCATTTTCCACAGTTTGATTAATAATAATGTGGTTTGGACTTGTGTCTGAATAAAACCCAAAAGTTATGACCGCGAGGAAAGTGTAGGCTGCTGAAATATATTATAATATATCCCCCTTTGTCTGTAATTAACTGTGGAAAGAGACAGAAGCTCAAAGTTTGACATAGTGCTCTCTTAATGTGTTGACTTTATACTTTCTGTCTGATGTTTCTCAGTCATTAAATCATTAAAATACTATTAAAAGTATTACAAGGACTCAGTCAGAAGCATTGGACTCACTGTTATCATGATGGCATCTCATCACTTATCCAACTAAGTCTACTACATTACTTTGTTCAGAAGTAGAAGTCCATGTCTAATATTATGAATATGAATTATTAGTAGTTAATATTGACTATTGTGCTTTAATGTTGTGTTTCAGGTGCTTAACCAGCCGATGGGATCAGCCAGCCCAACCTAAACAGAGTGTAGATGTAAAGCAGCAGAGGAATAGTGAAAACGCAGCGCATCATGTCTCCTTATCAGGAGTTGTCAGCACGGCTGCTTCCATCAGCACAGTTTCCCAGCCGCTACAAAAAGGAGCAGAGTCTTCGATACGCGATGCAGAGAGGCCAGCCCCTCAGGGAGGAGTTGAAATGGCTGCAGCCATGGCTGCCAAAATAAATGCCATGTTAATGGCAAAAGGAAAATTATTGACTCCTCCACCATTACTGGCAAAGGTGTGCATAGTTTAAAACCCTGTAGCAAAATCATGTGAACCTGGTTTGCCTTGAGTATGCATTTATTATATATATTATATATTATAAGTGCTTATAGTGACTCTTGTTTTTTCACATTTTTCAGACTCCTCCAAGTGCGCCAGTGTCAACCACTTCAGAAGAGATGGTTGTCACAGAGGTAGACATAAATGATGTTCCAATAAACTGCAGGGACCTTCTTACTAAAGGCAAAACACAGGAGGAGGTGCGTGTAAAGTAGTCAAGGCAGTGTAACAGTTTAGAAGAAACAAGTCTTAGATACATATGTTCTCATTATGAGAGTAAAATGCATCTAAAGTTTGAATCATATTGTCTCCCTTTTCCAGATTCGACAGTTTAGTGGGGCAGTGGTCTCAACAAAAGGTCATTACATGGCTGACACCGAAAAGGGAAAAGTAGGGTATGTATTCAGACATTATCATCAGTAATCCTTTTAGTGGAATCGGACCATAGATTTCTGTTCATACTGTTACAGTGATTTATGTCGGGGGTCTGTTTTTAAGGGGTCACCCATCATCAGCCAACCCTCCTTCACATATGACATGAATTTTTGAGTGCTTTAATGATGATGGGAAAAATAAAATGTTTTATGTAGTGCAGAAATTATGTGTTGTTCATGACATTTCTAATTTGCTTTCTTTTAGACAAAGACCTTTGTATTTGCATGTCCAGGGAAAGAACCAAGACCAGGTCAATAGTAAGTAGCACTTAATTATATTTCTGCTATCTACTGAGGCTGGAGTTATTGTCTTTATCTAATGTAATTCATAAATATTTTAAAGTTAGTCAAAGGATTTGTCTTCTATGTCATCTTAGAAGCTGTATTGAGAATAAAGGAGATCATCTCTGAGGACGTATTGAGGGCCTCCGCAGCATCAGGAGGTCAACAGACACCAGTCATGCCTCCACTCACAATCTACCCTCAGCCCCCTCGGCCTGTCATTCCCACACCTGTGCCACGGATGCCAAACACTAACGCAGTGCCAGGACATGGACATCGGCCTGCAGCTCCTCATTCAGGAGTAGGTTGAAATGATTTTAACTGGTGAAATCTGTGCAGGGGATTTAATATCAAAATGTTACCGTGCACCATTCATGACAACTGTATATGTTTAATTAGTTCAGCTTTCTGCACTTGGTGCCTCATGGTGTCAAGATTATGATTTCTAAATTGGAGGTAAAAGAAAGTGAGGCAAATGAAGACCATGTTGCTTTCACTGATACTCACCTCCCAAATTAAGTGGCAGTGAGAACATCCCTGGTGTAAAGGGAAGACCCTTGGGATCCTGCATCTGCTGACAAAGTTTTTCTAATTCTAGTCAAACTTGTTTTAGATTCAATGAACAACCTAAATGTTAATCTTATATTAATAAGATCACATTTTCTCTGATCCTCCAGAGTTTCGTGCACACAAAGATTTTTGTCGGTCTGGACCAGGCGTTGCCCTCGTTCAACGTAAATGAAAAGGTTGAGGGTCCTGGAGGTTCATACCTGAGTCACATCCAGACGGAGACGGGGGCTCGAGTCTTCCTCAGGGGAAAAACTTCTGGCTACATTGAACAAGCATCAAAACGAGAGTCCTTTGAGCCTCTTTATGTCTATATCAGGTAATGCAGCATAATATAGTATCTGAGTGTTTAGCTGTGTGTTTGCTGTCAACTAAAATGGTCAAGTCTATACTTGAATATATTCACGATTTGAAGCAAAGAAAGAGAAGTTTAACTAAGTTTCCATTAAGATCTGGTTCTGTTAAAGTCAGTAAAACAGAACCACATGAAGGGGATTTGATTTTAGCTTGATTGGGTCTTCCTACAGAATAGGAAATTACTTAAGGTTTATGAAAGTTTTTTGTTTCAGTGAATGAAACTACCTGGTTCAGTTTTATGTTAATTTGTGATGGAACCAGCTACCTAAGAACCCTGCTTGCATATGAAACCACTTTTCTTTTTGTTCTCTGTTAGTCTTTTCCTGAGACTGTCTCATCCTGTTTAACAATGACCCTTTGTGTGTTTCAGCCACCCAAATGCAGCTGGGCTGGAGGCAGCAAAGAAACTCACAGAGTCTCTGCTGGAAACTGTAAGTTCATGGTATTGTTGCCACATATTAAGTTGTGGAGTTATTCTGAATTGAATGAGAGCCTAATGGGAGGTTTAAGAAGGTGAAACTATTAAAGCATATAGTTGTCACTGATACCAACCTCCAAAAGCGAAAGTGGTAGTGTGAACCACCTGATCTCCAGAGATAGGTTTTGAGTGCTCTGCACCTACCCACAATGCTATTCAACTGTTAAAAATATAACTGCTCAGCTTTTTTTAAATGTAATCTTCACAGTTTTTCTTTTCTCTCATTCTCCAGGTGAGAGCAGAACATGGCCGCATGGTGTCGATGTACACGGCCACCGGCTCTACACAACGTGAGTATGCTTTTACGTCTCTGAAATGAACAGGCAAATTCCAACAGGGTGAACAAATATCAGGCACTAGCTGACTGCATTCTTCTTGTGGTAATTAATCCTCTCCTGACGTCTTTAGTGGCTCAACAATAGGTTGAAATAGTAGGTCACAGTTGTCAAACACCCTTGTTATTGATCCATGTGATATAAGCTATTAACTCCACGTTCTATACTTTCATTTCAGCATACGCAGCACATGGATTTCCACCTAATAGCAATTACTCTAGCCAGGGGTCCTGGTATAACTACCCAGCAAATGGGTATGCTGGCGGCTATTCAGCGTACCCAGGAGCCGGTGGTTATTGGAGTAATGCAAATGGTCCCCCAAGTCATTCTAACATGTCGACAAACCCTCCATCTTCTCAGGCAATGGTTCAGTATCCGGTGTGTCCAAGGAAACCGCATCCGTATCTCGTCCAGGTAAACACCAAAAAATCAAGGCTGTCTCTACTTGTTTGCAGTATTCGTATTATATATTTTAATTTTGTCAATTGATTGTTTAGATTGTAAAGTGCTAAAAAATACTTTTGCATTTCTTAAGTTTCATTTTGGTCTCATCAGCAACCAAGAACACCAAATACAAATTTTTATAATGACAGAGAAAAAGGAGAGCAAACAAAAAAAATGTTTGATAATATTTAGTTAATCCTTTTAATAGATTGGTGAGTTAGGAATTTAAACAACACTAAAATCTTCTCAAACACATCACCATCTTAATAAAAGTTAATATTTGCAAGGTCGTATCCATTTTAAATCAAGACACATCAAATCTGTCAAGGCTGTTGAAGTTTTATTTATTTTAGGTTTTTAAGTCCTACTCCAGCATCAGTATGTGTGTGTGTGTTTCTGGGGTTTTTTTCTGCTTAAGGACCCTGGCAGCAGAGAAACTGTGGAGGCTGAAGGATCTTTAAACACCCCCCCTGACTCAGGAAGTCCCAAACATCATTTCCAGGAGGTGGCTGAAGAAGAACAGGTGAGCTGAAGAGTTTTACCGGCACATAACACTGACAGATGATTCTGGCTATTAAAAAGTGATTGAGAGACGCACATCACTACTAAACCCAGTTTCTTTTAAACTTATGCGCTCTCTCCTTCTCTCTCTCGCCTATTTTCCAAACTTGTAGAGTAGTGAGTAGATGAATTATTGTTAAAAGATCTAATTAACATCCCTAATACAGCTAGCCGTAAAACAAAGCCGAGCAGTGTTTTTTGATGAGGTTTAAGCTGATTCTTTGTGTTGGTCTGTATGGAAGTTCTTGACATCAACAATCAATGCTTAAAGCCCTTCAGACACCGTTAAATTCATGACTTGGTCTGTCAGGAGACATGAGTCTTTAAAATTGTAAATTAAATGAATGGTTTTAATGCAGACTTGCTTATTGGTTCAACCTTTGCTGATTTGCTCTTTAATTTTACATTTAACAGATTTTAATAATAACTAGATGCAAGTAGCTTTCTCATGGAGGATTTGTAAAGCTCAGGATTTTGGGTTTTTTTTAAGCAGCAAATATCTTTTAATTAGTTCATGCCTTGATTTTAATGTCCCCACAACTGCAAGAGGACACTGATCACAGCTGTTTGCAAATCAACACGGGCCTCTTGTAATACAGCACAAGTGAGGGTGAGAGTGTTCAGTCACAGTTAAACTAGAGGTTTTGGACACCAGATGGTACCTTAATGTCAAAAGTGTCAGCAGGATTTTTTAATTACGGCTTATTTTTTTGTTACTTTGACCCTTTTTTATATTTTTAATGATTTTTTTATTTTATTTTTATTAATCAGACTAATGCATTTATAACTAACACTTCCAGTTCAGTTTTGGCTGTGGATCATATCCTTTCTCTCTCTCTCTCAACAGTCAAAAGCTAAAAGACCACAAAAAACCCTCTATCTTTAAAAACATGAAGTTGAAGTCAAATAGCAGTTTTTGTTAACTTTTTTCTTATATATCAAATCTTTTTCTGTCTGTTAATACGTTGTGAAGTTTTTAATCTAGACTGTTTTGTGCTTTTCTGTTTTAGCCTTCCAGCAGCTCTCCGGAGGGTCCTCCTCATCAGGAATCTGCACCTCCTGCCTCCAGTGCCGGAGAGGAGAGAGTAGTAGAAAGGTATGTTGATTTCCTTTTAAATGTCATTCTTTATGAATCTTGTGTGGCCTAGATATTAATGTTTCTCTCTTTTTCAGGATTCTGATGCCTCCACCGCCACCTCCCTTTACAGCTCCTGCCCCTGTTGCACGCAAAAGGCCGAGAGACGTGGTGACGGAAGATCCAGCCTGTCTGCCCGACAGCACCGCGTCAGTTGGTATGCAGTTTTCTGTTTCCTCGTATTCTGAGAGCTTAAGAGTACTCAGATATTCCTTCTGTGGAGTTGTCTGTTGCATGAAATGGCATCTCCCCCCATGGAGGAATGGAGGAGGAGTGGAGACCTGTGTGAATCCCTCCACTGGTGGAACCCACTAACTCGCTCTTCTTGTATATGTTTTTTGTCTTTCCCTTGTTTTCTCTCTCAACATGTGTCCCCGGACCTGCCTGTTATGGATGTGTCTCTGCTGCCGTTTCATTTGATATCTTCCCTCCCCTGGCTGTGGATCAAACGAACTCAAAACCACCGCTAACATGGGGCTCCTCAATGGGTTTCTTTTTTGTTTTGTTCTCTCGCTTTGTCTCCCCCTCCCCTTCTCTCTCTCTCTTCATCTCCCATCTCTCTCCCTCCATTTTTATTGTGCCCTTACAGGAGTTCAAGAGGAGGTGTGTGAGAAGAAGTCTAAAGTGGATGAAGATGCATCAGGGCTAGTGCCCTACGGAGAAGACTCCTCTGATGAAGAGGAGGAGAGGACACGCAGCAGTAAGACCGATAACTCATAACCCCTGCCCCGCCCCTTCCCACTGTCCAGGATGCCCACAGACCCAAAAACGACATACTGTCGACGTCACAATTCTCAGACCCCAATAAAAGGAAAAATCCACCCCTGCATTTTTATACACTGTATCAAGACCATATCACTTTTTCTTCATGTTTTAACACTTTTACTAATCTGACGCACCAGGTGGTTTGTTACACTGTGACATAGATGGTTTGAAACTGGTTAGAGAAAGGCAGGTACTTTAAAAAAAAAAAAAAAAAAACGTGACAGGTGATTGGATGAACCATCTGTCTTTCACTGTCTAACCTTGCGAGGCAGTTGGATTTGCGAGAATCCTCAAAGGACACAGATTGGTGGTTCGGACACACGGTTAGTCCAAACTTGACCAGACAGATTCTTGTGTGATCTTGTGAAGTTGTGAATCCAGCTACCACACAAGGTATTTCATTTACTACAAAACGCATATATAATTGCTGACAATCTTCCCATTTTTAAATGTTACAGGTTTTTATAGGATTTTTTTATTTTCTTTCTTCCCAACACAGTGGTTTCCATTCATCTCTGTGCGTCACTTACTTCAGATTTCTGGTATTCTATTGCCATTTAGGACACACCATCAGGTCTTAATACAGGGTAAACAGGCCAAAGATGCAGAAAAACATTGATATGGTCTTTTAAATATCACTGGTTTCTGATGTTGAGTGCTTTCCTGGAGTTTTTAGAAAGAAGGATTGTTCTTTTCTCTCCTGATGTAAGTATGTATGTGTATGTATTGCCTTTGTTTTTGCCATTTATTTGAGTCAGTGTAGTAAGACAATAAACAAGGGAAGGGAGAAAGGTGTGACATGCAAGGCTCCCCTGGCCAGGAATTGAACCATGGACATTTTAGTTATATGGTAGGCACCTTAACCATTAGGCCACAAGGACACCCCAGTAACGCCTTTCTTTAACCTCCCAGAAAATTGTAGGATTTAATCAAAGTTGGGCATATTTCAATTTATGCACACCTGATGTAATGCAAATGTAAATAGATAGCTGGCCAACTAGTTTATAAACATTGTACGCTGTGTTTTCCATTAGCTACATGCCGTTAAAGAATCTTGAGGCTTAGTTTTTAGAAATAACAAATCTTTTCTGCAATGTTTTCTCCCTATGTTATTGCTTAATATTAATTGAAAATGGTGAGTCTATTTTTAAACCTTTCTTTTAGACAATAAAACTTGCACTTACCATTCTTTTTTTAGATGGCCGAGGAATTTTTTTTAGTTATGAAAAACAGTGTCTAGTAAAGCAGATCACATCACCAGTAGCCCGTTTTTAACAGTAAGTATTATGGGTGGATTTTTCCTTTTTAATGTGGATACAGTTGTGTAATAACTACAGGTGGATTCTTCTTTCTTAAAACACTTTAATTTCATTTTTCAACGCATCTTTTGTTAATCAAAAACCAGCCAGTCTCAGCCCCATTTCCTTTTTTTTTTTTTTTTTTTGAATTTTATCACTTGGACTGCTGCAGTTACTGATGGTATAAATACATATTGTAAACTTCAGTGAAACTTTTTTCTTATCTTGGAAAATGGTGTATGCCTGTTCCCATGGAATACTATAATAAACACACCTGAAATTCCCTTATTGTCTTTGGATCCCACATATTATGTACAGCTTAGAAAGCTCAGTGTACTTTTTCATGAATCTTAACAACGGTAGGGTTTTCTTTTAAGGCAGGTGCAGTCATGATCCAGAACTCGGTTAAGTAGTTCACTTCCAGCCAGTCCTGGATTTTATGTTATATAAATTCTCTGAATAGATCTAATGATGTCAGATAAATGCATATTCAGGAGCCTCTATACCATTGTGCACAGTGAGCTCTCCTGTGTTGTCCAGACTAAAGCAAGGGTGGACGTAATTTCGGAAGTGACAGTGGAAGGTGTGTAGATGTTGCTCCAGATCCACATTAAAAAAGGACAGAGTCCCCCTTTCATAGTCCAGTGCCACTCCTATTCGCACTGGATTCACGGTGAGCCTCAGGTCAGGGCTCCAACCGCGGTGCAGAAACTCGTACTTATGCCTGAGAAAGACGGAGAGCAACATTATGATTGTGTACAGCAAAGAATTTCTAAATATAAAGGTTTTTCCTCTCATCCTGTTGCAAAAATGGTCCCACTATGTGAGCCATTAGTGAAGCAGATGTTGGATCATAAGCAGCAGCAGGATTTCATACGGCTGTGGATTAAAGAAAATGAGAAATGTGTTGGTTAAATTTTGCGTAGGCAGGATCACCAGGAAGATGCCGACAATGACAACCACATTCAGGGCTCGTGTGATTCGCCTCACCGTGATTTGCTGAATGTGACAATTGGACTGTCCTGCTTTGTTCCATGAAGAGTTGCCATAGCAACACTTTTTTTTTTAAAGTAACACATATTCAACTGTAGGCTTTTTCTACCTTCAGTGGGCTTAGTTTTGCATAGAGCTGATGTGCAATTTTTTGCTTAGGAAAGATACATTTCTAGTGCCTAAAAATACAGTCTTGGCCCAGTTTCCATGAACTGCAATCACAGTCTCAGAGGATCAGCATGCTAAATCTGGAATCAGATAGGCTGAGAAGTCTGCGTCTCCTCGGTCTGTGTAGTCCTGTTAAAATAAGTCAGTTTTTCCTTCCCAGCCTGCACAACACATGGGAACAACAAGGATATTTGAACAAATAAAAAGCAGCAACAAAGGTTACTTGAACCTCTAATTTTTTCTTTTTCATCATATGTGGTCCAACAGACCTCGCTGCTTTTGGTTTCCTTTAAATTAGGACTGGGCAATACGGACAAAATGATCAAATATGATATTTCTGACCAAATACCTCAACACTGATTTTGCGACAACATTCTAGGGATGACTTAGCTTTCACAAAATTTTTAGACATTGAGATTCTTGATATTATCATCAGTAATGTGGAAATAATGACAGTGGCTAAACTAGGAAAGGTTTAGCCACTTATGCCAATTCATGATATAGGATCCAAAATCTAAGACAATATCTAGTCTCATATGATAGATGTATTGCCCAACCCTACTATAAATGTTGAATTTTCTTGTTACATATTAAAACCCTACATCTAAAAACATATTGAAGTCGTAACTCTTCTCTCCTCCATAAACTTTGACTTTCATGATGATAAAATACAGAAATAACCATAAATTGTTGTTGCTTCACTAAATAAAGAAATATCATGTTTATAAGTTATATGGGCTATGCTTGACAAATATTTATAACTTTAATATCTATACTTCAAAATGAACGTTTGATATTCTATGTAGTGAATTTATGTCCAAGAACAAATTCAAATTTACCCAAACTTATTTAGGAGGAGAAAAATGCATAAAAAAGTACTCTCAAAACCAATCATAGATACAGTGTGTGTGAAAATCTGTTTAATCATGATTTACTGCTGAGGTCGATGAGACCCCAATCATAAGTGAACTAATTTTCTGTAGTGGTCTTGTCATGTCATGACTTCAAATTAACATTTATAATCAATTCTCGTTAAAGTCATAAAGTGAGCTGTTAACGAGGATCTGATGTCTTCTGGACACCAAACAGTACACAAAGGTTAATAGACATCACAGTGACAGTGCACTTGTACCTGGATGGAGTGAGAATGTGCCTCATACACCAGGATGTACTGGTGGCTCCGAGGTAGGAGTCCTTCTCTGTGTCCTCATACGCTACTCCAATCCTAAACTCTGTCCCGTCATCCACCTCCACTTCCCAGTAATGCCGGCCTCGCACTGGAATCAGATCCCCCAGGACAGCTACACAACTGCACACACACACATTTCACATATGTACACTTAAAAAGGGGTATATAACATACAAACAAATATACCTTAAAGATAATTTATTTCTTTACCTGGTAAAGGTGTTATCATCTGAGGCCATTGCACTTATTGGCAGCTCCTCGTCTCCATAAAACACGGTGAAGCCGTCCTCAGAGATGGACAGGCAAGGGTGGGCAGTATCCTCCAGGAGGTAGAAGAACGTACCTGTGCAGGTAAACAAACACGTTTGTCATCTAATGAATGTGCCAAAAAGCAACGGTGGAAAGAAAGTTCTGCTTTTCAAGTCCAATTCTGAGGTATTTGTACTTTACTTACTTTACTTGAGTTACTTCTCAGATTGAGGATTCCGATTTTATATACAAAACATGATCAGTGAATAAATTAGGCATTGCTCTAGATAAAACTACATGACTACATGAATTAA
Organism: Scomber scombrus; assembly: GCF_963691925.1. Lineage (NCBI taxonomy): Eukaryota > Metazoa > Chordata > Actinopteri > Scombriformes > Scombridae > Scomber > Scomber scombrus. The sequence goes on along the minus strand of NC_084970.1, from coordinate 27,156,516 downwards.
TTCAAATTAGCTCCAATTTGAAATCTTATTTTACCATTGATACTTTAACACTTGAGTGCATTTATAGTACATTAATCAAAATTTTGAATGCAAGACTTGTGTATTTTTATGTAGTTTTCACTTAAGTAAATGATCTGGATAATAATCCATAGGAACCATGAGCAGATTAATGAGTGATACTTCAGACCTGTCGTGGAAACAGTTATAACTTCACTCCTGTCACTGGGCCCGCCGATGTTGACGGCTCTCACAGAGATGAGGTAACGCCGTCCTGTCTGCAGCTGGATCAGACACTGGCAGGTGGGCAAGGCTACTATAGACCTGAAGGATTAACCCATGGGACAACAGGCTGATATTAGTTTCTCTTAAATATAATAAATGCATAACGATGACAACTTTTTGGGTTGGCTTTATTATTTCCATAACCCCATGACTGTGTAAAACCTTTGAAAATAACATATTTTCCAACCGCGTTTGAAATACCAGGTGGATAAATTAGATGGTTAACAAGGATCTTTGTCATATCTGGAGCATGGGACCCATTTTAGTCAAGAAAGCTTCCATTCAATGACGTGAAAATAAACAAACCATTCAAATAAAAAAGGCCTAAACAATTCTCTAAAGTGACCTGATGCAAAATGAAAATGACCCCAAAAGTGAGGACAGTATTCTAGCTGACGCTAACAGTGCTGCAGGAGCTGCGGCTAAGAATAGATTTTCTAGGACAGAGTGTGTCTTGATTCAGCAGCTCTATATCCATGGGACCTCAAAATCCCAGGCAAGCACTAACACAGGGTTGTTTATGGATGTATTGGAGCAAAAGCCTTATTAAAAGGATCGGCCAGTGGAGACAAATATCACGGGGTGCTGCATCTTTGAAGCTCTGTACTTTCACTAGGCCACTTTTGTTTATACTGAGATATTTTTACTTTGTGTGTGAACTTTAAGGATAAAGCTGCGATTTTGCTGTATTTTTCTAACTGTCAACAAATCTTATGTGCAGAGCCAAACCAACAATGAATTGATCCTACTTACAAGTATTGTGTGTGTATCCAAAGCCTGAGATATTTCATTCTTCTGTGTTGCAGACCTCCATTGTTGTCCAAAAGCTGTTAAAAACTGAGGCTGAAAATATGATTGTTTTCATATTATATTTGCAGTTTGTTGTTGAAACCCTTGTGAATTATGTGTATTGGCGGCATTATCATAAATAGCTGTGATGCAAGCCACCCATTAAAGCTTGGCGAGCTGCATGAGCCTTGTGAGCTGCACAATGAGTAACACAGCTCTGGAAAAAGAAAACGTGATCGCTGTTATTAGTCTTTGGAGATGAGATGTTTGTAGCCAACTACCATGACCGTAGTCTTGTGATGAAGGAACAGGTCATCCAGTGTCACAGTGTGACTCACTGATGTGTTTTTCATAGTTTTTGGACAACAAAGGAAGTCTATGGCACAGAGGAACAAGATATATCAGGCTTTGGATTCACATACAATACTTGAAAGTAGCATCAGTTCATCATTGGTTCAACTCTGCACATGAGATTTGTTGACAATAAGAAAAATATAGAAAATAAACAGCCATGTCCTTTAAATTGTGAGCTTGTTTCTATGTTGAATCTGTCACATTAGGGCAGTCTGATATGATATACTGCTGATGTGTGGTAATATTAACACAGCTCTTACTCAGTAATACCGCCATCAGTACCCATGTCACTGAGCTCCACAGTGTAAGAGTCAACAGGGTTGGTGTTTCCTGACTCCCAGCGGATCAGAGCAGCCTCTGGACAGCTTGTACAATCCCTCTGCTTGATCACTGGAGGCGACGGCACTGCGGAGAGAGGAATCAACCATTTTCTTTCTAATCAAATGTCAATCATGTGAGACTGAAGTGGTTACGAATAGACAGAAGTACACCTGAAAATAGATTTTGCGAGACAACTTGAGAACAATTATTTCACCTGTCACAAGTTTAATGACTCTTTGTGTAGTTGTGGGAGTATCATTTATTACCTGTCATGTATAAGGCCTTCTCACTCGCTGGGCTGATGCCTGTAGTGTTGGTAGCTGTCACCCAGAGCTCGTACTGAGCGTTGGGCAGCAGATCTGTCACAGTGCAGTGGGTCTCCTTTACTTTTATCTTGCTTACTGAAAAGCGAGCACAGATTTAACTATCACAGCGGAAAATAATATGCCTCAGAGAAACCAGAGCGAGTCCCACATCATTAGATACTATGTCAACAGTAAATGGTGTTATCATGCATGCAATATGAATGTGGAGTCAGTGTCCCTGAGCTATACCATGTGGTGCACAGGTGCTGTCTGCTGGCATGTCCTCCAGCACAGGCCTGTAGTACAGCTCGTAGTACTCCACTGTGTCGTCGGAGAACAGGCTCCAGCACACACGCAGGGACGTCAGTGTGGCAGAGTTGGGCATCTGTGGGTTGATAACTGGGGCAGATGGAGCTGTGTTCACATTGGAAAGACATTATTAATCCAATAATCCATCAGAATCACAATAATAGATAACAAGCATAAACAATAAGTTATGATATGTTTTTGTATTTAGGCTCAACACTGACACTTTGTTTTCATTTATCAGGATTTATATTTTTATCCATAATATCTGGCAACACTTCTTGAAGTGTGGATTTTTAAAATAAAGGAAATGGTCCAGAAAACACAGGTGATGTCAACAAAACAATTAAAATGTGAATATGTGTGAACAGGTATCATAGTGAGTTCATTTCTAACAGAGAATGAGAAGTACTGTACTGCATGTGTTGCCCACTGCTGATTACACTGTGTGAAACTACAAAGTTGGTAAATTGCTATTGAGCAAATTGAGTGCTCAGCAAGTTCATTCTTGACCTTAAAAACTGCAGTTTGATGAAAACTAAACCTCAAGTTATGTTTTTAATTGGTAGTTAATGATCTCTGGGCAAACAAAAAGTACTAATACACCACAGACTTTCCTATGTGGTTATTGTATCTTGGTCGCCCAACAGCACAATGCCTTCAAGAGAATGAATGTCATTATGTTTGAACACTTTTTACTGGTTAATTTATTCATTAATTAAAGTACTGAACTCTCTCATCTGTCCTGTACTGACACAGTCACTGATTAAGAGGTGAGCTGGAGGAAATCAGACCTGGAACAACGTTGATGGAGTCCATCATTGTTTGGACGTCTGACAGGTCGGAGACAAGTGGTGGGTTAAACTCAAGAGTTGTAGACAGACTGAGGTCCATTTCCTCTTTGGCAAACTCCTCGATTCTGGAGAGGTACAACAAAAAAAACCTTCTTATATGGTATATTGTGTCCTCATGCCATTCATCTAGATCAGTCATTATGTAAGTAGTAACATAATATTAGATGAAACTACATGCACAATTACCTGGAGACATGTTATTAGTCACATGGCGTTAATGATTAGTCTTTCAAAAATCACACTTCAGTCTCCAGCCGTGTTGTGTCACAACATGTCAGCATCGTATTTACCTTTTAATGGCGGGAATAACTGCCTGTCAATAAATGACAAAGAGAGCAATTCAACCACGCAGTAAAACAGAGACAAAGACAATATTTGTGGGTATAAATTGTACACACAATCATTTAGTCTGTATTTTATACTACATTAAGATTATTTGAGGAAACAACTTGGAGCTATTTATCAGCACAAATCCAGCCTGTCTGGGGAAAACACAAAGACAAAAGCAAGGACACCTTCAAGAAAAGCCTCTTGTCCTGGCTGCGGTAGATCTCCTGGGCGGCCTCAATGTGCTCCTTGGAGGCATCCAGCGCCTCACCGCAAGCCAGCAGCTGATTGTACAAAGCTTCCAGCTTACTCTTCTTCTCCTCCTCCAGTCCAGCCGCCCTGTCATCGTACCGCTGAGACAGCGTCTGTAGCACGTCGTTATAATGCTGCTCCAAGTGCTGCTCCTGACGGCCAAAATTCTCCTGTGCATACGTTTATATCATTTAGTGAGTTCCACATTTGTTTTACATTAAACAAAATATGGAAAGATGAGAAAAATTAATGAAATGGATGTTTGTCTCTTCAGCTCAGGCCCTCTTGGGAACACACACACACACACACACACACACACACACACACACACACACACACACACACACACACACACACACACACTTTCCAGTTACCAAACTTTCTCTGGTACAAACTGAAATCTGACATCTTGATCTTTTTTCTCAGGCACTGAGTTCAATAAAATAATAATAAAAAAAGCTGAAAACAAAAGTATTCCCATGTGCTCACACACAGCCACAACATAATAAATCACTGTCAAAACACATTGTACCAATCTGTTTCATTAAACTTAAAAAGACTCTAGAGTCTGACATTTACCTCCACAGTGAGGAAGATTTCCTCCAGATGACCTGCAAAGTTCTCCATCTCTGCAACCTTCCCTTGCAAGCGATTCCTGATGGTGTTGATCTCGTTCTTAAAATATTGAAAGCCATAATTTATCTTCTTAATTCAAACCAATGACACAGCTAGAGACCATTTTTCAGCCAGGCCTGTGCTTTCAGGACTTTCTGCTCATGTCTGTCGCTTGGTATGAAAGAACTTTCATGTGGACAGCTCCATCTTCTGGGAATTAGCTACAAAGAAACCTAATTATGTCACAAGTAATAGTTTTAAAGCAAAGCTGCAGCCACTTCTAGGAGAAGAAATGTGATCATTTTAATATTTGTTAAGAAATAGTGATGCCTTGCTTTTACAGAGATTTTCTAAGGAAACTCCAATCCTCTTTGTTGAACAGGGGTTGGATACAATAAAAAAAATCATAAATCATGGGTGAAAACTGCATTAACTTCCCCACCTCAGTGTCTCCCTCCTTGAATACAACATCATCATCCTCATCATCATCATCATCATCGTCGAGTCCATCTTCTGCCCCAGTGGGAGACGGGGTGCTGGTGTCACAGGGCTCAAAACGAAGGGACTCGTTAGTGTTGACAGAGAACCGCTGGAAGGTTGACACATCTTGGGTGGCCCTCCCTCCTCTGTCTCTGGAGGGCTCCATGGTGGTGGACGACTCTCTGCTCAGCTCCTGGTGCTCGGCTTCCTCTGCAATCACATCCAGTCTTCCTCCACTTATATCATACAGATCCATGAGGAGAGTGACTGTGGGAGGACAGACACAGAGAGGACAGACACAGAGAGGTTTACTCATTAAGGATTCAAAATTCTTCAATTTTGCCCTTCAGTTCTTAAGTATGTATATCTATACATCAAAAGCAATTTATGAGTATGTTCTAAAAATTCCTGCATCAAATAATAACTCAGCAGGATGAAACAAAACAACATAAGATCTGAAAACTATGCTCTTCATACTAAAAACAAGTAACTTGCCTGTGCAGAACAATCAAAAGTTTTAACAATGAATAGTCAGCTGGAGGCAAATTTACCTGAATGATACAGGAAATCAGTTTGTTCTAAACAACCATGTCAGGGCAACAGTGGTGTCCGACAAGCCAACTCTGTAAGCAGTTCAAACTACACCCAGCAGCTGAGACAAAAATAGACAGGGGAGTCAGGCTGCTCAAATGTCAGGCATGTTAAACGTCTCTGTTAGACGTTATTTGTTGAATTAAACATATTCTTGTGACTAATTGGTGATCAGTTTTGGTAACAGTGTTAAAACACTTTCAATCAGTGTCGCTTTGAGTGCTTTTCTGTTAATTTTTTTGATAGTTAGAGGATGTGGAAATCCCCAAACATGTGATTCAAAGGTCAAAGTGGAACACCATACGTGATCATTGTGGTGCCTTCACGGCTCCTCGGAAACTCAAATGCTGCTATTCACACATTTCTGATCGGTGATTGTGTGAAATATGAATCGCTTGCCTTTTTTTTTTTAGTTAAAGGGGTATATGAAGGGTAATATTTGATATCTAAATCAAGCAACACTACTTTTCATACACTTTCACATCACGCATACAGTCTAAACAGTTCAGACATTAGTTACATAGGCTATATGAGGAAATAAAAGAATATGACATAATTAATTACATTGAAAGATAATTAAAAAAACATAATAAAAATAAAAGCAAGGTTTTTTTTAAAGGGAAAAAAGGTGGAGGTTCATAATATATTTTAGTCAGATGTTTCAGGGGGCAGTGTTTCAAATCGTTTGGGGGGCTCTTTCATACCAACCATCACACTGCACAACACCACAGCTCCCAGTACCTCCCACTCAAACTAAAAAAGACTGATGCTGTCCTTACTATGTTAATCCCAGGAAAAACATTGTACACACGTATAATCTCATGAATTTCTGCATATTGCACATTTGCAGATTTACTTACAGAGATGGTTTACTGTATATGGTATTTTATTTTAGTTTATTCATCTTTATCACTTTCACCCTTACGCTGCTACTTTTTTTTCCTACTATACTGCTTTTGTCGATTTGAATTTCTTAGCTTTTTTATACTAGTTTAAGTGATTTTAATAAGTTATTCTGCAGCATTATTCTCTGAGCTGTAGTAGCAAAACATCTTTAACCAACATTTTTCCGACATCTCTTGGGTACGTGAAAGCAACTGACGTCACGCAAATGGCGGACGTTGTAAACAGAGCCAGCAGTTTGGCGGATTGAACAAAGTGAAACGGCTCTTTTTATTGAACAAAACAAGATGAACAGCATTGAATGTGAGAGGTTAGACAGTCTGGAGGGCTGGGTGGCCGTCAAGAGCAACATATTTGAGGAAACGGAGTCGTTTAAGCTGGGTTTTATCGTGCAGTGGAACGTCATCGAGTGTAAGTTTGCTGTCACCTGCCACAATCGGACATTACAGAGACAGAAGAGGAGAGCTGAAGTCAATGTGGGAGACTCTGAAATAAGCTGGGCTGGACTCTTTTCCGTCAGCGACTTAAAACACATCCATCAACAATTCACATGTGTCGCAGACGTCCTGGCCTCCTGCTTCCCGGACTTGTCTGAGTTTGAGGAGGGCAACATTTGGGACCTGCTCTTCCTGAGTCGGAGGTCAGGCACCGAGGAGGAGGACGAGCGAGACTTCGACGCGCCTTGCAGGAGGCTGGAGAAGTACTTCAGCACAGCCATCGACATCTGCGGCCGGAAGATCGTCCTCGACACCCTCTTCAGTCAGGATGAGAGGGACGTGGAGGAGTACTTTGAAAACCTGCAGGAGTTCAAGAGGAAGACCATGCAGGAGGAGATGTCCAGGGCCAAGGGTCACCTGCGGCAGGTGAGGTGGAGAGAGTGAGAGGGTCTTCTTCTGCTTTCTTCTGTTTTATGGAGGGTGGGACACCAGCTTTAAGGTGCATTACCGCCACCTAACTTACTGTGTTGGAGTTTGGAGAGTCAACTAGTTATGTGTCCCACAGTGGGGAAAACTCATTGCTACAGCAGCTCAAAAAAATTGTGATATAAGAAAAAACAAATGTATACAACAATAAAATCAAAAACAAAAAAAATGGCCTTAAAGGGCAATTATAGTGCAGCATTGTAGGCTACAGTCTATAATACAGTCAATAAGGCATTTCTAGAGCCAGACCGATATATGGGTCAACTAATATTATCAGCTGATATTGGCCAATCACAGATATTGGTATGGGTTTTTATTCCATCACATATAGGCCGCATTTTGTGTATATTTAATCCTTGTTCCTAATTCAAGTTTAATATATAACCCAAAAGAAAACAAACAAACAAATAAAACACAATTAAAAGCCAGATAATAAAAGCTGAGTCTTCAGATGCATTTTAAAAGTATCAACGGTCTTATCCTGTCTAATGGCCCCTGGCAGGATGTCCCAGAGCCAAGGGGCCGCTATAGAAAACCTAACTTACTATGTTGGAGTTTGGAAAGTCAATCAATTATGAGTCCCCTTAAACCAGTGCCAGTACTCAAAGAGGGGTCCTTCAGGGGTCCCCAGCAAAAAGGGCAATAATGCATTTTCACTATACCTCCATAAGTATCACAATGTCATGATGTGATAAAACATCTATAGAAACAGGGTGGAGGTTTCTGGCACTACTTCAACTAATTCCAAAGAGCACGGAGAAGGAAAAAAGTCTGAGGAAATTCAAAGCTCCAGCAACACTTGTAGTATAGGATGACTTTATTAACAGACCAACACATTTCAGCTTGTGGCCTTCATGAGGGTTATCTTAAAACACATTACAAGCAGCATTTATATAGGGTATTATTATATTATTATTATTGTTATATAGGGTATTTAAAAAATGAAAGCACAAATATTATCAGGCGGGGGATCCTAGGACAAAATCTTGTCAGTTGGTGGTCTAATTGTGTCTGTTGAGGGGTCTTTGGTGTGAAAAAGTTTGAGAACTACTGCGTTAAACAAATACAAGAAAATAAAAGTGTATTAACTATTATTTATTATATATATTTCATTGAAGACCACTTTCTTTAAACTAATGAATAGCCTCACTAACCTGATAGCAGATGAGGTCATGAAGCCTCCTTGTTTTGTTCAGAAGGGAAATATTCAACTAACATGAAGCTTATGTTTAATTATAAAGAAAAATATTTACTTTTACTTTTAAATTTATTTACTTTGACTGTTATTTATTCCCTCTGTTACTGTGTTATTTACGTTATAAAACCACAACTGTTAAAAACAAAAGCCAGCTAGATCATTTTTTCCCACCATGTTTTACAAGTTTTCTTCTAAACTGAACAAACTGAAAACATGAAATCATTTTGTAATAATAAAGATCAAAAGAGCCACGATGCAGACAGAGAGATCCTGCAGCTTTTATTTTGTTCAAAAGGAAAATACTGACTTAAATGTTTACAGCGGTATCATATTTAATCAAAAGGGTATATATACTTTTTGTCAATTTTATTAACAAAAGTCAACAAAGAAGTGTTGTGAAAATAATGTAATATTAGTATTTTGTTAACTTGTTATATGAATGTGGGAAGACTTCAAATTTTAACAAAACATTTAAAATAAAACAATGAACATGAAGGTAGTATTTATACTGTTGAATTAGACTGCATTAGTTTTAGCAGTATTTGCTAAAAAAATGCTGAATACCAGTCAAAAGTTTGGACACACTTTCTCACTGATGTGAATGGGAAAGTGTGTCCAAACTTTTGACTGGTACTGTATATCTACATATAAACGTGAAAATGAGACGTTCGAGACAAACAATGAGCCTCTGATCTTGAACAGCGCTCTCAAACAAATCTCAGCCTTGTTTGGCTGCTTTCTTCTTCTGTGCCTCTTGCTTGTTTTTCACCATATCCAAAAAGCACAGTAGAAGTCTTAGAAAACCATTTTGATGCACTTGAAACAGATGATGTGAACAAACCAGACAAAATTTATCAAAAGAAGAAGTGAGAAGCAATTAAAGCGTTTAAATCACGCCCAAGAGGAGATTTTATTAGCAACATTTTATTTCTGCTGTTTTTAAATGGGAACCTTTTTTTTTTTTCCTTTTAATTGTCGGGTCTGTACAGTGAAATCTCTTAATGCTCTGTATTTTAATGTTACCCTGCAGGTCGAGCTCCACTCAGCGGTGGTGCTAATCTGAAAAACAGACTTAGAGTGACGCAGCAAACACTCACTGTGTTTATTTGTCATAATCAGCTGAAGTATTGTGCAACAGCTACACTGACTGCTTCATGCTGCTGCACTTTGACACGATTCAAACACAAAAATGTAATGTGACCATCTGTTTACTCCGTGACTGAAATCCAACACAACAACTCCACAAAGCCGAGGACTCGAGACAAAGGAAATAATACAGTCGGTGTTCACATAAAAATCTTCACCATCTAATACAGCTCAACACAGCAGACCTGCAGTAAATACATAATAAATACCAATAAAATAAATACTCTGTAATTATCCTATAATGTCCGGTTTTGCATTAGGCTGTAACCATTAGCATTGTATCTCATAGTTAATCCATGTTTTGTCCCTTTATAAACATGAAAAGAGCAGGTGAGAGGATTATGTTGTGCAGGTGAACCCTTTTTATACCATTTTCTTATGAAGAAATCAGACAGCTAAAGACCTTTATGTTTCAATGATGTGAAACAGAAAGGTCAGAAAATTCTCTGACTGGAGAAGATGAGGAGCTGAAATCAGACAAATTTTCTTTAAACAATCGATTATCAAAATAGTTGCAGGCTAATTTATGATTGACAAAATGATTCATCAACTAATCAGATTTGATCGGTATGAACAGTCAATCCTAATCATCTAAAAAGTCATACAGAAGAAAAAACGTGGCTGTGGGCTATGAGAATAAATCCTGCCTAATGATGATAATGTCTTCTCTCCTTACAGCTGCTGCAGAGTCACGGCAGTGCCGACGGGATGGTCGCGCTGCTCAGCATCTACGAGGAGGAGGACGAGTCCTACCAGGACCTGGTCACTGTGGCCACCACCTTCTTCCAGTACCTGCTGCAACCTTTCAGGGACATGAGAGAGCTGGCATGCCTCTACAAGTTGGAGATCCTGGTAATTATAAGCACATTACTTAAAGGGGAACTCCACCAATTTTACACAGTGTTTGTTTACAGGTCTTGGGTCGTACGACAGCATATGTAAATGAAAATGTGTGGGAGCGTCCAGGAGGAGCTGAGTGAAATCTGATAAAATTGTCAAGGTTGAGTTAATAATATCAGTTCAGGCTGAAGAACACAAGTTAGATCTGTGAGTGCGGAGTTAAAAAGAAGTGAAGTTACCTCTGTAGCCCCTCATCTCTGTTTCAGGAGAGCCTGTCATTAGCTGCTACTAGCATAACACACCAAAATCTGTACAGTCAAGTGAATTGAGTCAATCAATCAATCAATTTTTATTTAAATAGCACCAAATCACAACAAAAGTCATCTCAAAGCACTTTACGCATAGAGCAGGTCTAGACTGAACTCTTTCATTTAAAGAGACCCAACATTCCCCCATGAGCAGCACTTGGCGACAGCAGTAAGGAAAACTTCTCTTTAACGGGAAGAAACCTCAGGCAGAACCGGGCTCTAATTGAGCGGCCATCTGCGTCGACCAGTAGGGGTTTAGGGAGAGAGAGAGAAGAGGGAGAAAGGAGAAATAAAGAGGAGAGGGAGAAAGGGAGAAGAGAGAGAAGCATTGTTTTAGCATTAGTTGAAATATATTGGATTTGCAGTAATTTACTGTAAAACATTTAACAAAATCAAAAAAGGAGCTTCGTGGAACCTTCTTAACTCAAAGGTGTGCGACAGACTTTTATAAATTAAAAGCAATTATATAAAAAGCTCTGAACACATTTAAAGTTCCCATGTGTCTGCTGATGATGCCAGTTATATTATATTAGTAATGCTCAATCAGTAAATCTCAATTGAAATTCAAATTGATTATTCTGGGTTTCTGTGATAATGAATGATAATTAATTTGATTTGATAATTACTAGGAAAATCTAGTCAGACATTTTTAAGTCTGATGTTAGGGCAGGCTATATGAAGAATGATTGTTTTTAAGTTCAATAAACACAGATAATATATAATATTGATATTACAGGTAAAATTTCTCCTATTCGTCCAGGATATTGAAAACTTCCAGGACACGTAGACCGGCTACAGTTTTCTGTAATGGAAACTCTACATACGTGTTCCACCAGGGAACAAATCCAGTGTTAGAGTAGAAGCGACACCCGTCACGCTGTTTCCTGCCGTCACCGTGACCACCAACCCACAATGTTGTTTATTACTGAAAAACACAATTTCATCTCAGTCAGCGATCACTACATGTCCCCTTTCATTCTGGGCTGTGGTGACCCTCACAAAGTGTGGCACTAATGGAGTGATTCATCTCTAGAGCATTTTCATTTCTTTATGAACTGAAAGAAAAAATAGTCAGAGTTACATGTGGGTTAAGTAACTGTAAAAAGACAGCATTAAATCACCAAGTGTTTAACTGTCCGCTGTTTTTCTCTCCCTGATCGGCTGCAGAAGTCTTTGGAGTTTGAGGACTTGGGTCCTAAGAGAATTACAGCTCTGGAGAAGGAGGCGGAGGAGTGGAGAACAAAAGCAGAAGACGCAATCGCCTCAATTCAGGACATCACTGTCACCTACTTTGCACAGACTTCAAAGGCTCTAGCTGGTATAAGTTATTGTGTTTGTTTCTCTCATTTGTGTGTGAATGAATTCATTATGACTTTTACATATCAGCAACATGAAAACGAGCATCGGAGTCACAAGTAGCTGCAGCTAACATGTTTATTGTTTATATGATGTAATATTCAAATAATTAAAACTAAACATTATTATTTCTAACGTTGTGAACCTACTTATGGATGGTTTCCCTTTTAAAATATGTTATTATCTTGTGTTCATGTCCATTTGTAGGTAGCAGACATGTATAAACACTTTTGTGCACACGTTTAGGTATGTTAAAGCAGATGGAGGAGGATAAGCGTCGTTTTGGGGCTGCTGCCTGGGCGTCTGCTGCTCCTAGACTGGAGAAACTACGCTTCCTATTGGCCAAAGAAACCCTGCAGCATATGAGAACTGCAGAGATGTGCCTCAGCCGCAAGAAAGACAGCATCAGAGAACGGGTGTGTGTCGCACAGTTTCTTTGATTAACACAAACCACTCCTTTCCTAGTTGTAGCTGTAATTGATGCGCACATCCCGTGTTGGCGTATTGACTCTGACACAGTTGTAAAGCTTTAGTTAGTCATTCAGATCTTTATTTCTAGTACCAAGGGTGACACTGTGTTTGTAGTGAAGTCTCCAGAGATTTGCCACAGCGCCTACTTGCTCTAGTGTATCTTTCACTTGGTATTCCAGTCTGATCTGAATCTCTGGCTGCTGTAGTCCTTTGATCTATTTATAAAGCCTCTCTAAAAACACAGAAAATCCCCTCAATACACCCCCAAAACCTGCACGCATGAATAAGTGAGTACGTCTGTGTGTGTGTGTGTGTGTGTGTGTGTGTGTGTGTGTGTGTGTGTGTGTGTGTGTGTGTGTGTGTGTGTGTGTGTGTGTGTGTGTGTGTGTGTGTGTGTGTGTGTATACATACTCCAAATGTGCCAGCTACATGACTGTCTGTTAGTTCAGAGGGTGTACGTGCCAGAATCAGAGTATTTGGAGAAAACAGCAGTGAATTACCTGCTGCTGTAGGGCGTCATGCTGCGCTTTTGAGATTCAAAAGAGAACAGAGATCACCTTCAGCACCTTCAACGTCATGTGGCTGCATTATTCATCCATTAAGCTCTTTAAAAATCAGCTTTTAGGATGCTGGCAGTGTCTACCACTGTGAAATCAACATCAGCCTTTACAGAATGAAACAGCTGTGTGTGTGTGTGTGTGTGTGTGTGTGTGTGTGTGTGTGTGTGTGTGTGTGTGTGTGTGTGTGTGTGTGTGAGTTTATAATGAGATCAGTGAGCTTCACCTACGCAAAATCTTTAGCTGGTGGCAGCATAACTCAGTGGCTCTGTTATCTGAACCTGCAGATGACATAGTGTGACACCTTTACTACATTTAGTGTGTGTATATGTATGTTTGGAGTTCAGTTCACTCTTTAGTGTCATAATTCAAAGCATTAAAGAGCGTACATATGCTTTGAATGTGTAAACTCGTAAATTACATAATAAGCATATTCAGTAGTATCACTGAACATATCTACGCTCCAGATAATTGTTGGTTTCAGCTCATTTCATCACAATCAGCTCACATAGAATTAAACTGGCTTGAGATGATTTATCAGTCACAGACCATTAACTTTGTTTTTGTGTCAAACTTTGGGTATTTTCACCTGGTAATGTAGCTGAAAGCAGGGACTATTTTTTCTAAACTCAATGTTTTATGTTCTGTGACACTCAAGCATCCTAAATTTGAGGCAGCTGTCAAAAAGTATTGCGTTCACAAGCAGTGGTGCCACAAAATTGAGCCCAGAAGGCAATAAGAACGGTTGATGTGGAGGTTCTTCTTGCAATAAATAGGTTTCTGTTTGAAGCTAAAATGAAATTCATTCAAGGCGTCTTCGAACACATTGAGAACAGTTTTTTTAATAATTCCTGCTTGTCTATAATACAATGTACAACTCATTCAACACATTTCAAGTCTCTGTGAGTTAACTCAGTAGCTCAGTCCCATAAAAATCAGGTCCTAAGTGTTGAATAGTTTGTAATATGCAGATACAGGTGTGATCCTTTATAAGGGCTGACTTGACATTTTTCTTTGTGGTGGTACAGATGGGCGGCTTGTCAAGCAGAGACCAGAACCAGAGATCTGATCCTGGGGGTGTGTCTGAGGACGGCCAGCAGCAGGACACCGTGGATCAGCTGGAGCTGCAGTTCTATGAAACCCAACTAGAGCTGTATGACACCAAGTTTGAGATCCTGAAGAATGAGGAGCAGCTACTGGTGGCTCAGATAGACTCCGTGCGAAGACAGATTAAAGGTATACTTACTGTAATGAATAAGTGCCTCAGTAGATGGGGACACAGAGGAGGCATTAAACATATCGTCTTTTTGAGCAAAATCAAATCACTGTCAACTACAGTGCACTTTAAAACACTCTTACTAAATAAATGTATAGATCTATGAAACACTCCACAGTCAAGAACACTTGATTTTTAAGAAAATCTTAATACCAGATGCTCCAAGTACAAAATGGCACAAAGTTTCCTCATACTGTGAAACTTGTACAAATTGCCGTCTTATTCAAAATAATGAAATAAAATGCAGAGTGACCACAAAAGCAGAAACACTTGAATATGTAATGCTTTGTAATAAAAAAGCTGCAATAAGTACAAGCTTAATTAAAGGGTCAAGTCACCCAAACCAAAACCCCCCCCCCAAAAAAAATCCATTGTCAACAATGACATCTTAGAGGTGGATATATCAAAACTTGATAAATGATCAAAAATAAATGATCTGTCATTTTTTTTTGAACTGTCCCTTTTAAAATACTTGCCAGTAGTTTATTTTAAAGTAATAGTTTGAAATCCGTCTGTTTTTCTGGTCACTCTGCATATTGTATAAGTAAGAGTAGTAAGAGTTTACTTTGGGCAAATATTTGGTGCATGTAATATTCCCTAATTGCCCCTCCAGGGGACTGGGATGTTTATGTGTGTGTGTGTGTGTGTGTGTGTGTGTGTGTGTGTGTGTGTGTGTGTGTGTGTGTGTGTGTGTGTGTGTGTGTGTGTGTGTGTGTGTGTGTGTGTGTGTGTGTGTGTGTGTGTGGTGACTTTGGCTGTGTGTGTCCTTACCTTGACTGGTTTCAGGTTACTTTCCAACTTACAATGCTCATCAGTGGGCAAGGACTGTCTGATGCCTTCATTGGAAGTTATTTAAAAAAAAAATCTACTTCATGTTGACACCAGAATTCTTTCTAAGTCACTGGTCACACGAGATAATATGCAGATCACATGTAAATGTAATCGGTATGCAAAAAGACAGCAAAGCAGTATGATAAATCAATAACACATGAAATTATACTGAAATTAGGCGAAAGTTAGACAACTCCAGAATGACTTTCTCCTTTAATTCCTGCTATAATGCTGATACTGCACTTTTCTTAAGCTACTGAAGCTCTTTGTTATGAAGTTAAGTTCCCAAAATAATGCATGAAGCATCATGACATCACATGTTGAGGACAGAATCTGCTTCTAATGGAAAATGAAGGAAACGCTGGTTTAAGAATGACACTCGTTTGAGTAGCAGCAGTATCTGATGAAATGTGTATGTGTTGTAGAGCTGAATGAGGAGGTGGTGTACTATGATGTGTGTGAGGATCCCGAGGAGCTGCAGAGCCTGGTCCACACTGGTATTCAACAAGCACATTCTCCGGTTGTCAATCAGTTCAAAAGACGCCTGCAGACCCTGGAGACCAAGAGAGGCAACATCTGTGCCCGGCGAGCATACCTCCGCAACAAAAAGGTGAATCTTCTCACCAACTCAACATTCATTTTAATGGCATTTTGGTTTATTTAGAGGTCAAACTTATGATCTGTGTCATAATATGGCATATTTACAACACTCACTTCATCGCTGTAGGATTTGAAATAGTCAGAAATCATAATATAGCTCATGACCAGAGCTTCTTTTTTATAGTTGTAAAAACTAATGGGAGCTGTAGCTTCTCTCCGTCCCCTTCACATACTGAATTGCTGAGATTTTTTTTACTATTTTTTTTATTATATAGTTTTATTTTTAGCTGACGCAGTGATTTAAGCACAGTTGGAGCAGCTGGCATTTTCTCCTGCTGCTGGCTACACACTCATTTGTCTGATTAAAAACATTTTATTGCTCAGGACACACTAGAAACAATCCCCTGGTTATAGGCTCACCACAGGCAATAAGAGTCACATGTATAAATATTTCACAGTGCAATGAAAATGAAAAAAGGAGGACACAGTGAGATTTAAAAGAACATGTTTGACCTTCATTCTCAGTTTCACTGGTGTTTTCTGAAGTGTGAAGGACAAACTTGCCAAAGAAATCTCTAAATTCTGACTGTGGTGTGTAAATGGAAAAGGTGCTTCATTTGTGTTTTCTGTGTCTTTAGGATCAGTGCATGGAGGCCAACGAGCAGAAGCATGTCACAGCCAAGCAGAGCTCCATAGTCTTTGCCCAGCATCATCAAATCCACTTGGTACGTCACCACGGCAACGAGACAGCCCACAGAGACACTCAGACGACGGCAGAAGCCACAAATGAAGCTGGATCCAATTCTCTCTGTAATCTTACCCTCACTGTCTCCCTCTGTTGTCTGCAGAAACGAGAGAAGAAGAAAGAGGAGGAGCAGAAGAGGAAAGAGTGGGTTGACCAGGAGCGAGAGAAGACTCTGAGCAGATTACGATCCTTCAGAGAGGTCAGGCTCTGTCTATGCTCCACCTCCTCCTGCAGCTTCACTCCTTTAATAAAGCCCCGGAGGCACCAGCTTCATACACTCTCACTTAATTCAAAATTAAAACTCAGTTATTAACTACTCAGCTCATCCACACCGGAGAAAGTCCTGATGACAAAAGTGCTGCGATTGTGAACGAGTGTTGTGCTAGAAAGTTAAAGGTGCAGTAGCGCTGCCAGTGAGGAGGGGAAGAGATAAGGAAACAAGACTGTGTTAGTTGAAGCTCATCAATTGCCTTAGCTTAACTCGTGTACATTCACTTACACAGGACTAGAAAGATAAATTATTCCACAGTTTTGCGGTATCTTATTACAGGAGTGTTCAAAGTTAAGTTCTCCTAATCAGAAAAGTATTACGGTAAGAAAACTCTTAAAGCGACAGTAACGTAAAATACTGTCTTAACAGAAAGCTTAAAATACTGTTGCCTCATTGTTACGTAAACATAACTTATATTAAAGGGTTTTAGCTGACCTTTTACCTATTTATCATTAACATATTCAATAAAATAAATAATTTATTTCCATCCACATGAACTGTTAAACAAAATACAGACTGCATTCATTTATTTAAACATGTAAAACATAATTTGGCTCCAACAAAAACTGTTGTAGTGTGGTGTTCAAGCTATTTGGCTGAAACTGACTCCATGAACACAAACATTTCTCACATTCAGATATCAAAGAATTGTGACAAAGACGTTCTGGTGCCAAAATATTGTTCAGTTAAACACTCCACTCTTCCATCTGCTTCACTATAATCAGCCCATCAGCCAGCTTGTGTGTTGCAGAGTTGTAACAGTGGAGTCTGCTCAACATCATTTGTAATGTCTCTAAATGATAAGCTTTGTTCTGTTCATTTACAGGTTTTGTTTTAACTTTTTGCATATCAACCAACATATAAACCTACACTGATACACTGGTCTCTGATGAGCTCTAACGTGTGGTAAATGTATAGATGAGACTGAAAACTCAACCTTGACCCTGATAAAAGCTCAAACAATCTCACCACAGTGTCCACTCACTAGCTGTTCAGGAGCTTTTAATTGCATCACATGATCTTCAATAGATAGTTTGACAAATTGACATGTTATTTTAAAGACTTCTCATCTATAGTGGCTAAAAAATTGAGGTATTTCTTGACCCTGAAAATAGCAACACGACACTGTACGTGTAGCCAGACTCCTCCGCTGTCATTTCAATATTAAAAGCTATGATTTTTTTGCAACTAAATTAATCAAATCCGAGATTCTTTTAATTGGCCCTCACTTCCACAAAAGCTCCTCTATCATATCTATTTATCATCTAATATGAAGAAAAGTATTCAGGTTGGTACAATCCTGCTTCCCTCAGCAGAGGAAAAAAGCTAAAGTCATCATTAATCATTTTTTAGCAGTTGCAGATCTTGAGACTGTGTGTCTTTCCTCGCTGCCTACGCAGTAAAGTCAACAGCTCACCTCCGTCTGACCCCAGAATCTGCCGGGTAATCTGATCACCTGCTTTCTTGCATCTCTGTACTGGCTCCTTGTGAGACAGAGAATTAATTCGAAGACTTTGTTGTACCTTTTAAGGCTTTGCATGGGCAGACCGTTACATTGCTCATCTGTTACTCCCTCATCATCAGGAAGGGGCGACTGAGGTATCCAGACCTTTTCTGTCCAGGCCCTCCAGCCTCAGACGTCCTTGTCTGAGCGTCCCAGGCTGCCAAATCTGGAACAGATTATAATTCACTTTTATTATAAAGCTTTATCTTCAGTGTTTTACTGTTTGTAACCTTTTTTCATTGTTTTATTCTGTTCTCTTTAAAATCTTTCTGGTAGTTTACTCTGTTTTACTGTTAATAGTTTAGTAATTGTATTCATATAGAGCCTTTCTAAACAGATTTACTGTTATTATAATTATTATTCTCAACATTGAAGAAGTTTTTCTGATATGATCGAATGCTACAGAAATGCTACTAAGTGCAGTTTCTGGTAAGATCGTCAGTTCTTTAGATTGTTGTTGATTTCTGGAGTTCTGATATTTTCTCTCTGTCTAAGCATTGTGAATTTAAATGTAAGCGTCTTTGTTTGTGCACATTCCCTCCGTCACTTCAGTTTAATTTCAAGTCGCTGTGAGACCAAAGAACATTTGATGTGCGAGCATCGTCTTGTGTCTTGGCCGTCCCTCTCTCTCTTTGAACATTAGACAAGATAATGTCTTTATTTCTTATGTCTTCTCTCACTTCCCTTCCTCTCTTTTCAAGAAGCGACACGGTCAGTACATCCTGAAGACTCCTCAGTCCAGGATGTCTCCCTCAGAGCCGCCGTGTCCCTCCCAGCCGCTGTCCATCATCAGCCTCGGCAAGTCTCCCTCCTCTGACGGCGCACCCTCCATCCGTCCTGCACCCAGATGCAAAAAAACACCCAAGAAACAGCAGCCTCGAGACATCCCTGTCCAAATATTCGCTCCACCGCCGCCTCCGACAACAAACGCTCCTACTGTACCTCCTCCACCACCACCTCCACCGCCACCTCCTCTGCCTCCACCTCCACCACCCCCTGCCTTACCTCCTCCGCCCGTCAGTGCTTCACGTTCTGCGGAGGACAAACCAATGCCTCTCAGTGAAAAAGAGGACCCTCCTTTTCCTGCCAAGAACATGCTCAAACAAAACATAGGTGAGAAAGAAATAAGTCATTCTGCTCTCCAGTTATGTTTCTGTTGTATTGATCTATAATCTATAAATGATCTATAAATCATTAATTGTTGAGTCTCATTTTGAGCTCAAAGTGTGAATGGAGCAAAAGTGGCCACTTCTTCACATGACAAGGATAACGGTGATAGAGATGGAGAAGGATCTGTGAATATGTCCGACTTCAGGGAAGGTTGTGCTTGTTTGTTTCAGAGAAAAGTGTGTGTGTGTGTGTGTGTGTGTGTGTGTGTGTGTGTGTGTGTGTGTGTGTGTGTGTGTGTGTGTGTGTGTGTGTGTGTGTGTGTGTGTGTGTGTGTGTGTGTGTGTGTGTGTGTGTGTGTGTGTGTGTGTGTGTGTGTGCGCGTGTGTGTGCGCGCGCGCGCGCACTTGTACATGGTGTTCTGTCCTAAATTTCCAACTTCCCCCATGAGGCCAGAGAAGGCATTTACCTCAGTTGTGGTCCTGCTGATGCACACTCTCAGCTGCAGGGAGACAGTGACGTCCAACACGACTTTATTTTTCAGAGCTTTTGGTGAAATGGAGTTCACTCAGGAGGATGTTTTTATCATGCAGCAGTGAGAACTTGGGAGAGCTCTGTGAAAATGTTTCAGTCGCTTAATCAGCAGTGAAATTAAAACATTATTGCACACCTGAGACTGTACATAATCAGCACATTTGGTGTTTAAGTTGAAGGTTATCCTCAAAAGGAATTTTTTACAGTTTGTCTCATTTCCTTCCAGTGCAGCTGCTTCGATGGTTGTAAAACTTGCTGTAATTCCTTCACTGTTGCATCACTGTAGGAACGATGGATGAAGTGTTGGCCTCGCTGCAGCGTGGACAGATCCAGCTTCGAAAGGTCCCCACTCCTAAGACAGAGACCCCTGCAGCTGACCCGAGGAGCAGCCTGATGTCTGCCATCCGACAAGGAGTCATGCTGAAGAAGGTGAGATGCTCTAAAATAGAGACTTTCAGTTTAAATTATACATCTGATAATATTGTAATATAAAAACACAAAAATGAGACTCCTGTTCCCATTGGTGAAATGTTCCCCCTGTTACCATGAACACTGTTAATCCAAGGCTGAAAATAGTCCCTAACAAATGCACTCTTGACTGTGCGTAACATTTACTGAAATCTACAGTGGCCAGCTGTTTGAGGAAACTGCTGAGCCTTTTATAAATATAAAAGTATATAACCCGATTTGAAAGATTTATATCTTCAGTAAGAACCAACACACTCAGGGGCTGAGACACCGTCTGGGGAAGATGGACAGATGCATTGTTGCTCTTTTTAAGGGATTTGTGGATAATAACAAAAATACAGAATATAACCAGTCGTATCCTTGAAGAATAATAGAGGAGTGTAGTTTGATTTTACTGTCTGTGGTTTTAAGGGAATCGTGTGCCTTTTGAGTATTTTTTTGCTACTTTTTAAGATGACAATGAACTTAGTCTACTGTAATAATAAGAATAAAAGAATACCAAACATTAGTCTAGTTTAATCAGCCATCTGTGCATAAACTGTTTTGATTATTGTTTCATTTAGATATGTTGGATTTGCATTTATTAGTTCTGATTATAGTATTTACAGAACTAAAAATGGCTGCAGTCCAGGTTCCCCAAGGTGATAATTAGTGTCTGACACTCTGGATCACCTGACAACAGTTTGGGAAATGAACAAGACTCAGCTCGACAAGAGTCTACAGCTCTGTGAAGCTGTCAGGGTGTTTTTACAAATAGAAATGTTGACCTGTTTCTGGCACTTGAGTTAAAGTAACTTGGATCAAGATTGAGACGCCGTCATCTCTAGAGCTACATCACTAGTGTGGCTAAAAGAAATCATCCACTAACATGAATTTTGTTGATTTCTATCTTTCTCACTCACTCATGCACTCTCACTCTGTAGTAAAATGTTTCAACCAGTCAGCTTCCTGTTACGATACAAAGATTTGATCACAAAGAGTTTGAGATGATTGATAAAATGTTCCTATATGAATATTCCTGACCGAAGCTGATCAGACAGCTGATCTTAGTAGACCTATTGTGCAGACATTTGGACTCGTCACACACATGACGCATACTCATTCAGCTGTGGCTCCTGTGTCATCAACACCGGCTCCCTGGAACACTTACATCATTAATGTTATTCGTTCCTGCTATGATCAGCTTTGATTTCTCCGCCGAAGATAACCGGTGGCACTTTGGTCGGGAGGTTAAAAAATGAACCCCTGAAGAAAAAGTGACGCTAAGTTGACTCTTGTCATCTGCTGCAGGTGGTTCCAGCGCGCTCAGAAGTCCCGAGCGGTGCAGACAACGAGCTGGAGCGCAGCATCAAAGCTGCCATGTTGAGGATGAAGAAGGTGTCGGCCGACTCCGACTCTGACTCTGACGACAGAGGAGACGACGAGACGCAGAGTGGAGACTGGGACAGCTGAGGACACACACACACACACACACACACACATGTACACAAACACACACGCCGATGAAGCTGTTCTTACATCACCCTGCTCTGTTTCCTTTCACGGTTCTGAGCTGCGGCTTATGTTGCTGCCAAGTTATCACCCTCAAAAGCTTCTTTGACGAGGGCAGGATTAGGGCCGCCTCTGAATTTGATATTGCTGTTTGCTGAAGTCGTAATCATCTTTGTCTTTTTCATAAATAGCTCAGAGATATTGTAATACATCACAAACTGCTCAAATTCAAACAGCGAACAGCGAGCGGCAAAAATCAGGATTTTAATCTCCTCTGATTTTTATTTTTCGTTTGCAGAAAATCCCAAAACTTAACGAATGAGGCTTTGAGCTTCATCATTGATTTAGAAGGAAAAGGTGAAGAATTCGTTCTGTAGTTCAGCGTGTAAATGATTGAATCGGCCTTTTATGTGACTGTCACAAAGTAGGGGGAACAGACGACTACACTACATAACTCCAACGACACAAATACTCCCTTTTTTCACTCTGCTCTCTCTCAACTCCGCTGACATTCGTTACTTTGAATGTAATAAAAATCTGAACAATTATTATTCCTTTACTCTTCAAGGGCTACAGAAAACTGAGGGTTTAGGTTTTTTTCTTTTTTATTACTAACTAAAGTGAGAGTGATGTCCTGAACTGCAGCAGTGTTAATAATTTACAGCCTACATGTCTAAAGTCTGCATCGTTGTTCGTGCACTGTCCAGTCCTGTTTTTTTTTCTTTCAGAAACTTGTGAACGTGTTATTTTAGGTGCAATTTATATGTGATCTGATATTTCTCCCTCTATGATGCCATAACCAATGAGATGACAAATGAATGCTAGATGTTTGAGTTTTTTTTAAACCACCGATACTTCATTTAATGCATAACTTTACACCTCTTTATCTCTGTTGACTGTTGAATCCTCAGAAAGGCTGGCAGGTTATTTTGGGAAATCTTTGTACTTATGACCTTTGAACCTGTGATACAGAGCACTTGGCTTTATCGGAGCCCCTTTAAAAAGGGTTAAGGTGTAATGTATTATGTACAAATGATAAAAATATATTACTGTAAGGCAAACAGTCTTTTAAATGGTTTGCGGATAAAGCTATTAACTGCTGCACTTTGTTCTAAAACCTTTTGATTCTGCAGAGATTGGTTTAAGGCATGAGGTGTGTCCAGATGTGTGTTACAGGTGAGCTGGGACATGGTTACTGCTGTGTTTTAAGAATAAATGAAAACACATTCAATCAAATATGTCGTCAGTTTTCTTTTAAATTTTAAAATCTTTATACTTGACGTGAACTTGTGTTTCGCTCACGTCAGCCCCTGATCTCCACAAGTTATCCGCACCTGGCTGTGATGAAGCCTCTGTTCGTCGAAATGAGTCACATCCTTTTAAAAGAGAGAGAGAGAGAGACGCCTTATCAACTCATGCCGGTGAACTCCGGTGAGTGCGCTTTGCCGAATTTGAAGCCCACATGATGATGAGTCATATTGCAATATCCATCCTGGCAGCCGTCGCTCTCAAATATTTCTCCTGCAGTGACAGACATCCTCAGCCAGCTGTGATTGGTTTATTCAGCTCTGTGTACTTTAGAGAGCTGCCGCCGGCTGCGGTAGTTATGGCTGCTCTTGAACATCATCTTGTTTGCAGGGCGGCCGTCTCTCTGCATTTGTGTGTGTGTGTGTGTGTGTGTGTGTGTGTGTGTGTGTGTGTGTGTGTGTGTGTGTGTGTGTGTGTGTGTGTGTGTGTGTGTGTGTGTGTGTGTGTGTGTGTGTGTGTGTGTGTGTGTGTGTGTGTGTGTGTGTGTGTGTGTGTGTGTGTGTGCTGTAACATCCAGGTAATTCAGGTGGAAGACAGGTCATGCACCTTGAAGAAGACACACATGGCGGACCCAGCGATGGAGCGTCAACATGAAATTCTGCAGCATGTTACCATGGTAACAGGAAGTCTCTGTGGTAGTGGCCTGCAGTGCCATGTCTCTCTCTCTACTCCTTTCTCTCTATCTCTCTCTCTCTCCCTGTGACACATGTACAGTGCAGCATAGTCTCTTAATGATGTTTCACCAACTCGCCCACTCATCACCAGTCACACAATGAGCCTTGCCGAGAGAGTTAAAGAGACAGCGATGAACAGTAGAGAGAGGGGACACACAGAAAGGCTGCAACTAATTTTTTTTAAATTACCGATCAACCTGTCAGCTACTGTTTCATTGATGTTATAAAAAAAGTCCTAAAAGTGACTAAATCTAGAGTCAACAATAATACCTAAACTTTTGTTTTGTCCAAACAGTCAAACTAAACTAAAAGTGTAACTAACTTTATCATACTAACATGCTCACAGTGACAATGTTAACATGGAGACGTTCAGAGGATAATGTTTACTATATTCACCCTCTTAGTTTAACTTGTTAGCATGTTAACATTGGCAAACTAGAATTGGCTATGTCATTAGTTTTGCAGGTTTTTGGTCATAAACCAAAGTATTTTTGACCTGATGGTGGTGCTGTAGTTTAACTCAGAGGATCATTAAAGTCACAGCTCATCCTCTGAGCACAATCTGTGTCTAATGTCATGTCATTACTTTTTTGTTGAGACATTTCACTAAAAACAACCTCATTGTGGCACTGGAGGAAAAGTCAGAGGATTCATCCCGTGGGTATCATGAATGTCCAGCAGCTGCCATGGTGATAGCATAGCAAAAAGTTTTAGAGAGGCTGCAACTATAATTTTCATGATGGATTAATTTAGAAGAAATTTTGCAGATAGTTTCTCAGAGCCCCGAGGTATCTCCATATTGTTTATGTTCAACTGTCCAAAACCCGAAAATATTCAGTTTAAGAGTTTGGAAGAAAAGCAAAAGCGTCTGTGAGGCTGGAACCAGGAAATATTTGACATTTTGATTTGAAAAGGGATTATATGATTATTCAGTTGTAAAAATAATTAATTTGGATTAATTCAGCAAATTTTTTATCTCTAATATTCAGTTTACACAAAATGAACAAGACAGAAAAAGCTCATGATGTTTATTAAACAGGAACTGGAAAAAATTAAAATCTGTGAAGTGACATTTTTAATAGTCGATAAAATTTAATTGTCAAATATTTCCTGGTTTCAGCTTATCGAATGTAAACGTTTGCTGCTTTTTCTATAATTTATATCATTTTAAATGTATATTTATCTGCAAGATGATGCTCGGGGTTATTTCTCATGAGGCCTTTTTCCAACGTTTTATAGAAATTATAACGATGGGTAGTTGCAGCATCAGAGCGGGTCATTTTGCATCAGCCAAATTAATTAATGAACTGATCATCTCTGCACTAAATTGATTGTTTATGCTGCTTATTCATTTTCCACCTGTGCCAAACATCTCGCCTTTGAAGGTGAGAAGGAAAATTAAATAGTCCCAGGGAGTCAAACATCCACGAGTCTCACTGGCTGTGAAAGATGATTGACTCTTGTGTAATTATAAATTAATTGTTGGGATGTAGCTCTGGATCCATACTTCTCATAGTCCATCATCCACAGTGTTATTTATCACAAAAAGAGGAGTGAGTGGGATTAAGTTGCCAAGGCAACGTGTCCTCTGATCCACCTCTGCAGTTGTTTCCTCAGTGCTGTGAGGACATCGGACTTTAAAGGTTTTTCCATCCTTCAAACAAGCTTGTGTGTTTTTGCTCTGATTGTTCTGATCTCAGAAAAAAATGATACGTGTAAATCACTGTGATAAAACTTTACTCATGTGCTGTCTCTGTTGGGATAACAGCTATATTTAGTGCTATGTAAATCAACAGTGGAGAAAAGACGTGCTGTGGCGGAGCCTCGACAGGATGCAGCTCCCTCCTCCTCTGAGCTTTTCATCCAGGAAAAATGCCTTAACACTTTCACAGTGTCAGGAATCATATTTGTAAGCTCTTTTTTTTTCACCATGTTGATTTCTACACAGCACCCACAATACTAATTTGTGTGTGGGGATTAGGAGAACCTCCTCACGCCCAACTCATGACCCAGCACTGCAAAGTCACAACTTGAAGAAAGAGAGGAAAAAAAGACTCTTAACTCAGAGTTGTAATTAAACTAAATTTTAACAATTGTCAGTTCTATTGTACAATATTGAACAGAAGTCACAAAAGTTTACAAGAGGCATTGGTTCAAAAGGAAGGATCATACTTTGTGTTATGCAGGTTCAGGTGACTTATGAACAGTAGGGCTCAAAGAGAGATAATAAGCAAAAGTCCCTTTATAGACAGCTCAATCTCATGACCTCAATCTCAAGATCAGAACAGTGATTAAAAATGAAGACTCATAACATCATCAGTATTATCCAGTAAATATGTCACCACAACATGTTCCTGTGATTTTAAATGTTTCAAAACAGCACACTGCTGTAAAAAGCAGCTTTGAACACCATCATCCTGAAAAAATGTCCTCCATGATTAAACTTATGAAGCCAGACAATTTGGTATATTTAATATGTTATTGTACATCTGTGGAGGCTCGATGTTGATTTACTTGGTTTATTCTAGAAACACTAGTGGCAGAGAGGCACCAAAATAAATAAATATGTAAAACCAAAAACCAAGAATCTGACAGGATTGTAGTGAAAAGGGTCCATGTCAGCTAACCATTTTCAGTGAAGTACACTTTCACATTTAGTCACCCATCGAACAGCACCAAGTCCCCTCACCCAAAAATAACCACCACCATAACAAAAACCAGTGTGTAGGAAGCACATCAACAGCCTTGGAGAGACAGACGTCTTTGTTCTACAAATGGACAAAATACTGTTGCACACACAAGTCATTTAAACACTACACTACAGTCATGGCAAAATGGGGTTCTTATTATTATTTTTGGATGACTACGTTTCTGCAGGAAAGCTCCTGAGATGAGAAAATGTTCCTTCTTTATGCAAATATTATCAAAAGGACTGTTTAGTGAAAACACCCACAAGAGAGCTGATGGATTCCTGCTCCGGTCCTTCCTCAGTAGTTTTTGTGCAAACACCTGTTTCCTCCTTTGTGTTTCTCACCGCATTAACATCCATTAACAACATTAACATTCTCAAGATGGGCTCGCCTGCCTGGGTTTTCCATATCAATTTATTAAAAAGGATGATTGTGTTTTTCAACGTGATCATTTTTTCATCAGGTTTTCTCACAAAAAAAAAAAAGCTTCAAGTTATTATTATGGTGACAGTCATCACTTGGCCACTTCTCCTTTCCAGGTAGAATTAGACTCACCTGGAGGCACTTTGTGTCACGGCCGTGTGTCATATATGTGCATATAATTGAATGAGTACAAACGGTCTCCTAACACACCTGAGATAGACAAGAGGCAACAGCGAGGACAGTCTATAGAAATATTTCATCTCTAGATCTCTGAAGGGGCCACAAGGATTAACACCAATTATTACTTGAGTGATGCTGAACAGCATTGTCTTTGTGTGTTATTCGTTTTAGCCCTTTTAAGTCCTTTCTTCTACTCTGCTGCAGCCTTGAGAAAAAAAGACAGATGGACAGAATCTAAGAACCCACCACCAGCTTTTTAAAACCGTTTCCCCCCACAGAAATGGAAAAGTAAGCTCAAAGTGTGACTCTTGATTTAGTTTCAGAATGCCAGCGCACAAAATGGAGCCATTTGTTGGAGCATGCTGGCCCTCCTTTTAGTGTGCCAGTGTCGCTCTCTCTCTCCAAAAACATTTCTTTCTCACATGGTAGTGTTTATTAGTAGCCAAAGCTGATTGTTTCTGAGTGGACATCACTTTGGGGGAGTAGGTGCCACATAGTTTCTGCCCTGAAGACATACTGTAGTGAATCCTTCGTACCTGACCTCCGACCCTCTCGGCACAGTGCCACTTTTTTTCTCAGTTATCAACACCTAGCTTGGAGAGCCCCTGCCTGAACTCATGCAGCTCGTCTATCTTTCCATCCAGAATATCCATGAACTTCTTCAGCTCGCCCTTCATGTTGCCCTGCTTCTGTTGACTCTCCTCCACGTCCAGCTGAAGACCCTCTATCCTCCCCTCCAGTTCCTTGTTCGTCGTCTCTGCAGCCTGTGAACAGAAAGATAATCAGAAGATAAAATTAAGTTTAAATGCAACAAAGAAGTCAAACAACAGGAAGTCGAGCTCAATCTCCCGTTATGAACGTTAACATTTAACTTTGAAGTGTTTTTCACGTTAGCAGACGTCACACAAAAGACGACCTTATTTGACTCACAGCTACTTCCAGGAAAAGATAAAAGCAGCTCAACTGGCCTTTCAACATTTTACCTCATTATATGCAACAACAAAAAAAAGGTAGAACCATCAGGAATAAAAACCAATCTAACATTTAGGAAACATGCTCATTGTATTTGGGGCTGGGAGGGTAAAGCAAGTCTTTCAGACGAGCAGGCGACACGAGTGACACATTAATGCCAAAGATACCACTGAAGGGAGGGGTTTAAAATAGGAGTGCTAAATGGGTGTTGCGCCTGCATGACTGTATTCTGCAGCTGACTCCTGAAACCTGATCTCCATGTGGGGTGTCGTCTTTAAATAGAGGGGCAACATGACTACAAACACAGACGTTGGAGTAGGTAGAAAAAGAAAAAGGAAAAAAAAACATGTTCATATGAGTGGATTAACTTCAATTTGGCAGCAGGAAAGTTTTATTTCATCGACTAATTTCTATGTGAATGGAGACTGGCTCAGTTTTTGTTTCAGGCCTCATGAATAGACGAAGGTATTCGAGAAATCCCATTGTCTCTGCTTCTCCTCCGTGTGGATAACCGGTTAGATAAACTCCTGCTTCAGCCAGTTCTGTTGTCACTGTCATTCATCCAGCTGCCTGTTGCAGAAACAAACCAGGCGGTCGAGCTTTGTGCAGCACAGGAACTTCAGGCACGCCACTGTTGGTTTTATTCTCCTCCCTGCCCGGCTTGAAAGGCAGCACATGCACGACAGCTTGGATGATAAAATCCTGCTCTGAGTCAGTCAGAACAGGGCGAGAGATGAGCGTCACTATCAATGCGGCTCATGTCAGACTTGGCACTAATGGGACGTACAGTCATTCACCGAGCCTGGCTTTCTGGTTTCACAGAAAGTCTTGATATTACTCAATGAAATAAACCCGTCTAGAATAACAAGTGCTCTTTGTTATGAGGTAAATGGCAAGTGACGGGTGTGAATCTGTATTATTCCAAGACTCTCACACCCAACTTCACCTCCTTCACCTACAGAAGTGTTACGTATGAGCCTCAGTTTTTTCAGCAGAGCTCTCAAAACAATTTCAGCTGTTTTTGTAGCCAGCAGATCAAATCTGCACTGCTAGGAAACTAACAAGCCGTGACAGAGATGTAGTATCTCTGTTTCACGGTTTGTTAGTTTGCTACAATCGGGAAGAGAATACTAGGGTTGAACTTTCATTAATAGATACACTAACCAGAATGTGCGTTAGTGAGACACGTGATGTTGTAATGTTGGGTCACTAGCCTTCAGGCAGAATGATGAATAGAAACACTCATTCTCCATCTCCATCTGAAAGCGCTGCTTACGCCTCTGAGCCTGTGTGTTACCTCGCTGCGACAGCCATCGTGTCCTCACGTGTGCTTGAGAGCTCAGGGTCTGTGCAGCTCTCTTTATACTCTGCTGTACCTCAGAGAAATGAGGATTTTCTGAGTGCTTTGAACATACCTGCAGTTTGGCGGTGATGGTCTCACACTCCGCCATGAGCTGAGGGATTATCTCCGCCTGCTTCCTCAGGTTCTCCAGTTCCTGGGAAGAAGAAGTTTGGTTGTCTGTTAATCAAAAGTCTAGAAATAAATTGATCCTTTGTAGATTGGTACAGGTGTGCTATAGCACCCCTCTTTTTTTGTCTTCTGTATTTGTCGTTTATACTGCACACTAGCTATTTATCCGGTCAGGGTCAGGTAGGTATCATTTGAAATGTTCTATACTGTCAATCAATAGCTGATTTTCAACCCTTAACAATTTCTAGATATCTTATGTTGAGGATTATCAACGTGTCTCTACAAATCCTTGTCCCCCCATTTAACGAAAACAGTTGCATTTTCATATGTTAAAAGGATCATTTGATATTTTAGGAAATACACTTCTTTGCTTTCTTGCCAAGCGTTTGATAACATCTGCTTAGCTTAGCATAACAAAAATCTGCCAGCCAGCACCTGAAACTCACCAATTTACATGTTATATCTTGTTTGTTTAATCGGTACAATCACAATTACTGCCTATTATTTCTTGGCCAGGATCAGTGACTTCCTGAATGAAACACATGAGATATAACATGTTAATTATTGAGCTTTAGATGTGCTGGTAGATTATTGTTACCTTTTGACAGAACCTAGCTAGCTGTTTTCCTTTTTTTGTTTGGTACCAAGAAGTACTAAGGTAACACAGATACACTTACATGCTGTTAATTTGTCAGTGTTGGATAATGTACACTTTCCCCAAGAAGAAAACTATATCCAAGAAGGAGGCCGAAATGCAAAGCAGGTAAAGAAAAAAGAAAAAAAGGAGGGTAAAAACAGGTAAAAAAAAAAAAAAAACATCCCAGACTTTGAAAACTGAAGATGCAGCCTTGACTCTGGTTTTTCGCCTCATGTTCATGTTTGTTTTCTATTATCGCTCTGAAAACTTCATCCCTCGCCTGGTTTTGGAAAAAAAAATACACAGTTTCAGAGCATCCATTACCACTTCAGGTGCTTCTACCTAAAGAAATAATTGGCAGAGTCTTTGTAGTCACCTGCAGCAGCTTTGTTCCATCAGTTCAGGGCTGCCCAGCGCCGGGTTCAGCACAGTGAATGCTTAATAATTCATTTGCACATTTTTAATTGGAGGCGTTCAGCGTGTGCATTTCTAGAAAGGGGTGAGTCACTCGGCAGATGAGCCTCAGTGAGCTGTCTGCTGTGTCAGTGCTCTGCAAACAAGATTACGTTCGGCTGGCCTCTCGGTCAGTTTTAGGGCATTTTAGCAGATGTAGAGCTGGAAACACTGAAGCCCCTGAAGGGCACAATTCTTTGATTCTAATCTTTCAAAATCAGCTCCAACTCTTTGAACTACTTTCCTTTTGTTGTATGAGAAATACCGCTCTCGAAGAAAAGATTTATACACTATTAATACTCTGGCTGCCAGGTGTTGAACTAGAAAATCCTGGACACACCATTTATCACCAGGACTTAACGCAGCATAGTCATTTCAAGCTACACAATGAGTTGATTCATTGATTAGACAATCGACAATCAACCATTTTTGAGGATCAATGATCATTTACAAAGAAAAAATCACTTTCGTCACTTCATTACACTCGAGACGTATAATAGAGACAAGTGTGAACGTCTCAGGTATCCAGTTGTGATTGGATGTTAATGGTAGGTGTAAACAGGAACCAACAGAAAGCAGTCGCAATTATTGAGGGGTCAAACTGTAAGAAATATCTAAAATTAAGTGGCTACTCCAAACTTGTAAAGACATGACAAAGAAGTACTGAAAAAATGTGTTTTGCTGTTGAAACAGAAAGATAGGAATTTTTTTGCTATTTTTTGTTGTTTTTGTTTTGTTTCACACATTGCTGAACGTCGTGTCATGTCATGAGAGGGAGACCCAGTCAGCACAGAAAAAAAGAAAGAGGCAAGACTCAGATTGCCAGAAGTTAGTCTTAATCATCTGAAACAACATTTAACCATCAACAAGCAAAGGTCAGAATACTGTGTGGCCACGCAGGACTCATCCTCATTAGAAATAACAGCACCATTAGACTACACTGAGCTGACAGTCACATCGTTTGGACTATGTATGACTGATGTAGGAGACATAAGGCAAAGCCACGAATGGTATTTGTGCCAAAATTCACTGCTGCACTGATTAGAGACAAAGTCAGCGGATGAATTTATATTCCCCGGTCGGACCATTTCCACAGTGGAGTTCAATGAAATCAAACAGGATATCAGCAACAAAATTTTTAACTGCGTATGAAAATATGAGCAGCGCAGAATATTACATAAAGAAATTGGAAGAGAAAAGACAACAGTGAGCAGTATAGCAGTATAAGGTCTGGGTTTAGCTGGGTCAGCAATCCATAACAGAACCCAAGATCCCCTCAACAGCACCCATCATTTCTAACTGAGGTTTAATCAGCTCCTGAGGGAGAGGAGCGGTACTCAGTAAGAACAAAAGGCAGAGAGCCGGTACACAGTGGAGAAACTCACTGAAATGTAGGAATGAAAAAGTAGATCTGTAATTTCAGGAGATGGAACAGTTGAGTGCAAACCTAAGAATTATAATGTATTTGATGAAGAGAGGATGGTTAGGGATGAGCTAAGATAAGATTAGCTTTTTGTAATAAACAGCCTGGCCCCGGCCCACCGTTTCATGACGGATGTGATGCAGACGTCTCACCTGCTCTTTCTCATGTAGCTCGGTCTCCAGCTCTTGCACTCGTGCACTCAACTGGGCGTTTTTCTGCTTCTCCTGATTGCCTTCATTACACTGCGCTTCTAGTTCTGCGATCTAAACAGCGAAAAGGGACAAGGTGGAGAGAAGAGAGAAGGACGTTTTTACAGTTTAAAGTGTGACAGAAGTTCTCATTCTTGTTTATACACCATGCATGTCCTACATTTTACATTTTGTGCAATACTGGACATAATGAATATTTTAAGTAGTGGCATCTTGAAAACTAAAAGTAGCATTTAAAAAAAAAAAGAAAAGAAAAAAAGAACAGTATCATTGCAACACCAGCCCAGTTGCACTAACAACTGCCCACATTGATTATGAAACTAAAATGATTCTATTTTTGGTGGACACAGGCGAGACTGGTGCTGTGAATACAAAATCCAATAAAATGCACGGAGGGACTTGCGCATCACATTTCTAAGTAATTAAGTCACCTCCCTGACACTGAGAATCTATTCATTTTTTGACAGTTTGTGGCGCAGTAATTATTCTTTACTAAAGTCGTCTTTTTTTGTTTGCAGGATCGATGGTTTGTGTACGTTATTTTACTTCGCTGTAGGAGTGCATGACTGGATTACCTTTTCCCTGAGCGTGTCACTCTCCTCCTTGCAGGCACTAAGTTGTTTCTTCCAGCTTTCTACATTAGCTGAGGACTCCTGCAGTGCATCCACCAGCCTGGCATTATTTTCTCTTAAAGTCTGCAGCTCTGTTTCCCACTTCTTGGCGTTGGTGTTGCTGCCAGACAGGAGAGAGAAAAAGAGAGAGATCCAGAAGGAGAGTTATTAATGGAAACATTTTTTAGACAGGTTAATGTTGAAATGCCAGGGGCTTGTGCCCACTGACATGACACATAATGCTACAAAATCCTTCCAAACATAGCTATTTAATTAGTGGGCATGTGCATCACACTGTCAGGAGATATTTAGACAAAAAAAAGACAATAGTGAGAGAAGTCTCAAAGGTCTAATGAGCTGTAGCCCTGGTATGTAACAACACACATATCCCTTCATGCCACAGTATCTTATCAATGCGGTTGGAGATGGTTGTGATGTATATTTAGTATGCATCACTGTTCCCTTCCTTATGCATGGCTGGGTTGAAGTGTGCTGCTCTCCTTCAAATGTGGACCGACTTGTTCTGCAGCATTCTGCAGTCCTCGACTCTTTCACTGCTCTGACACATTTCCACAAAGCAAAATCCCAAAGCCTTGTAAATGTGAGTAAATGGGCCAATAAACTCATGGATCAGCTGCGTTTTATAAGCACGACAACCTGGAGAAGTTTAACAATACACGTAAACTTGACAGACCGTGCTGTGATGAAAATGATGTTGTTTGTCTTTGTCTTATTTCATTTTCTTATTATTTATTTTTTTTACAGATCTGTAATTTAAAAGAAAGTTTCCTGAAAATAATCTTTCCATTATGTTCTAATATTGAGAAAAAAATGAATAATATACTGAGACTTTAGTTGGTTTTCAAGAGGAATTTTCCTTTATGTAACTGGTTGATTTAAACCCAAGTAATTATTGATTTATTAGTCATTTATTATTGAAATCTTTGTCCACAACGAGCCCACAATTCAACAAATATGGAGACTAAATACATTTTACATGTTCACTGACTTGCTGTGCACTCTCTAACAGATTCTCCAGGCTGCACTTTTCCATATAATTAGTACCAAATTACACTGTCCTCCTCAGGAACTTTCAAAAGTGCCTGATTACGGTTCCTTTGTAGAAAATCATCAAGAACTATGGGACCTGTAAAATAAAGCGTTAGTCACACTACTGATGCAGATGTTCATTTACTTAAGACCTAAGCCTTATGAAGGAAGGTCTGATAATTGGTATTTTTTACCTGAGGACTTTTTCCCATCTGGATCAAATATGTGTCGGGCATGTTTATGTTGCTACCCAGCACTAATTCTGGCTAAAATTAAATCGCTGTAGTTTTACTCCAAACTGACACCCTGGGGGTCAATTCAATCCCATCTGGAACTACATCTGGTGTTTCATGCAATTACAGTTCTATACACTTAGCATCTTGATTATAAAAGCCATATCTAACCAAATGGCGTGGAGTAATAATAATTCAAAAACAAGTTCCAAACATGCAAATACATAAAAACAAGAGAAAATACCAGATCAATAGTGAATTTTTTAGGGAGATTTAAAGGAAGACGGAGCTAGCCTGCCTGATCTCCTCCTGTAGGTCGTCCGGAGTCGTGGAGCCCTTTATCTGAGAATTATTAACAGACGTCTGCTGGAGGAGCTGCATTCAGGCTCATATGAAGTTAGTAAGTAGGGGCTATAATGTACTGCCAACCCCCAAACGTGCTTTAGAAGTAATCTTTAAAATCTTACAATCAATTCTAAACAGGTAATCAGTGTAAAGATGCTGAAATAGAGGTTATTAAGACCCTTGTGAGTGGTCTTGCTGCAATGTCTTGAACTAGTTGAAGTTTGGAGAGGTTGTATTAAGTGAGACAGAAACACAGAAAGTTACAGTAAAGTAGCGAGTAAGTGGGATGTAATAAAGGTTGAATTGACAGTTTCCAGATTCTTAGCTGATAAAGAGCACCATTTTTTATTTGACTTTTTATTTTATTATTGGTGATTTTAAAATAATCTAATTTTCAAGATATTATGAAATGAAAGACTGACTTCACCTTCAGTTAATCGAAGGTAAGCTAAACCCAAGATTTCTGCACTGGTTTCAATGCAACAGGACAGAGAACCTGAGTGGAAGGAGGAGTGCTGATTGGGGGTCTGGACCTGTGATAATAGCTAAACATATATAAGACAGGATTGTATTTTGATCAGTTGAGTTGTGGGAGTCAAACAAGGAATAGATCTGGGAGTCATCCACATAAAGAATAGAGCAGCGTCACTTTTTAGATTAGATCAGGTGATTTCTGAGTCTTTTGGGGACATGATATCATCCCAGCAGCAATACAATGAAGAGAGAGAGAGAGTACATCTGAGCACAGTTTGGTGCAGAGACTATTAGAACACAAAAAACAGCAGTGAGGAAAACAGGAGCTGCTGTGTTTAAAATAATACTGTATGATGTCCCTTAATGAGGGTTTTCCTGCACTTTGGTGAGATTATAAAGGTACAGTAAGGATAACTACACTTTACAGGTAATGGCCACCAGTCTTAGTGAAACTCTTTGTTTTATTACAAGAAGATTCTTGAAGGATTACAATGACTCAGGATGAAAGGTGGTAAATAAGTGTTTTTCTGTGCAATATATTTTATTACGACATTGCTTTGTGAGTAAGCGTTTAATCACAGTGTAGCGCTAGTACATGACAGTTTCCACTCTGCTTAGTTTACACTCAAATAGCCAAATTCCCAACACCTGTGCATCATCTGATTATACAGCTTATACAACATGACCAGCTGCAGGCAGATTTGTGTCTGACTTTCAATATATTTGGTCCTGTTGAGTCAGAGAAAAAGGGAAAAGCTGAAAATGTCGTACTGAATGTAAAACATCATTTCAACTATGGAGTTTGTGCCCAAAGTTAAAACATAATAATGTTACAACAAACAGTATCAAATTTGGAGTTCGATGAACGCCAAGTCATTTGTGCATGAAGTAATGCAGGTAGACATTGTTTACACTGCATGCCCTTTTCACAGAAGACATGTTGACATGTTGCATTGAAACAAGTTCTTCTGATGATAAAAGAATCCTTACCTCTGCTCTACTGCACTCTTGAGGAGTTCGTTCTCGTTCTGCAGCAGCGCAGCCTCCGGACCGACATGAGAGATTTTCTCATCATCTGTCCCATTGATGCTGGACGCCTGATTGGTTGACGGTGTCTCACGTCCTGACTCCTGAAAGGTGATGGAGGAATTTTTGTGTTTTGGGACAGTTTATGAGTACAGATTACCTGCAGCTTTCCAAAGTCTGTGAATGTGACTCATAAATTGTGCTCTGACAGTGAAAAAGGGGCTCTGGGCTTCTAGTGAAACTCTAAACATTCTCAACATGTCAGCTGTGTCATGGGAGTTACTGTTGCCAGCATTTATCATGTCAGTAGCTTTCTGTGTCTCAGAGTTGAGTCCGACTCTTGCCATCTGGAGTCAGTGTAGGCAGAGAGGAGGCCTGGCAGCCAGGTTCCGAGCACTCACTGCTGGATGTACTTCAAATCAAATTCTCCCAAAGCTATTTAGTTACTAACAACAAAAAATACCATTTGGGTTCATTTGTGTAGAACTGAGAAACCTTTTAAGTTGTATTACTCTCACTGGCTTGCTTCCTTATCATCTTACTTGTTTTCTGCCTGTGATTAACTAAAGCTGTAGTGACTGCCAGATAGTAAGTGGCTTAGTGACCTTTGACCTTTCTACACCTTTCATTCATGATGAATCACACACTCAGATGAATGATTTCTGTTGTGTCGACTTGTATTATACAGCAAAGGCTTCTTATGGCTTTGTATAAATATTTAACTGAACTATTTAAATACTTGATTATGCCAAAAGCAATTTCTAAACACAGAATCTGTGCTCTAAAGTTTTCTCGCTCTAGAGGGAAACCGTTGGACAGCACTACTGTACTGAATCAGAATTTCAGACAGCAGTGAGATATAAAATACCTGGGAGTGATTACTCATTGTCTCCACCTTCTCTTGAGATTTGTCCCTCGCTAGCTTGGCTGCTTCTTTTACCTCCTGGAACTTCTCAGCGAACTGAAAATGGAAGAAATGAAAGATGTT
This sequence comes from Scomber scombrus, assembly GCF_963691925.1. NCBI lineage: Eukaryota > Metazoa > Chordata > Actinopteri > Scombriformes > Scombridae > Scomber > Scomber scombrus. The sequence continues at coordinate 27,119,344 of NC_084970.1, read as the reverse complement.
AAAGAGTTGCGATTAGCTGAAATGCAAGATGATGTGTCATACGCAGTGTGGCTCATTTTAAAATTTGTGGGAGCTCATGGAGCCCACTATCTATAGTGATAGTGAGGATTGATGAATCCGACATAGTAAATCCTCTCCTGATTGTTTTTCCCCCAACTGATGTTCAAAAGAATATTGAGTTTATCTCCTTTAGTGCCACTAACGGTGTTTTTTCTCCAAGGCAGCTTCAGGTTGCACCTGACAAAGATAAGACTCACAATGAGGTTAAACCTGAAGGAAGACGTTCTGGGGTAAAGATGCTCGGTGGTAAATCTGTGTCCGCTCGGAAAAGGGAAGTCCTGTAATACTTATGGCTTCAGAGACCTGGCTGCCAATTTACAGATTGTGTACACATGGCGAAATACTTTAAGTTTTTGCTCATTAAATCTCAAATTACCACCACTGAAGTATGCTTTTTTCACTTTATTTTATCATATTTTTATTATAATAATCAAATTAATTTTATTTTCCATCTTTTATCACAATGTGTTTTCTAAAATATGTTTATAATCATTTAAAGTCTTTCTTCATGAGAAGCACTTCGTGCATGTCATTTATTTTGTTGTAAAGCACTTTGAGTTGCATTTCTTGTATGACTATTATGTATGGTTCGATATAAATATTATTATTAACATAAAATAAAAGCAAATTGATCAATGTCACTTTTGAGGCATGTTATTAATACCGAATCATCTGTATTTGAAGCTATTCAAAGGCTTTTGTGACTTTATGTGAAATGTTTCCTCTCACCTTAGTGAGCTGCTGCTCTGAAGAGAAGCCCAAACCGAACACAGTGTTGGCCCTGCTGTCTGCCCACTGGCCAAACTTCTGTGACGTCTTGGTGAACGTCATGTTGGGTGTGATGGTGCTGTTGATGATCACCTGTCAGGAAAAATCAACAAAACAATTTATCATGAGTTTCACATTGATGACACAATTGTTTGGCTGTACCGGGGATGATACTGTAATTGTATTCAATAAAGACGTATACTCGTCCCGCACAGTCCTCAGGTTTATCTCACTGATGCTGTTTTTCAAAATTACATCCCTCATGCAGCTAAAAAATATAAGAGGAGGAGCACCAGCAGCGGCATTCACATGATGAATAGTCTTATTGATTAAACAAAGAGCAAAACCGTTATTGTATCACCAATCATGCCACAGTAAATCTATAATATCCTGCTCATGTCTTTCACCATGCCCACACAGACAAGTTTGATTACTATTAGCATATTTATTTTTCTCAGCATGGTCCACTTTGCATAATAATGAAAAATCATAAGCATGTTTGAGAGCCTCTCTACAATCTAAAGTGATTAAAACTTCCCCAACGTCATAAACAAATACCTACATACTGCTTACATATCCATCTTATCTTCTACTTATCCTTACTATTAAATATTTGTATCCACATCAACCACCTCTCTCACCATATGTATGTATTGTGTATCCATTAGATTAAAAAAGTAGAAGGGAATATCTGCTTTTGAAAAATCAAAGTACTCTTCTACATCCCAATGTTGTAAAAATCATATACAAATCCAGTATTGCCCTAAAGCTGTCCTGTTAATTGATTTATAACACTGCCCAAAATTGCCCAATATAACCAGAGATGTTAAAGGGATAAACTGTGTGTAAAAATCATCTGACAGTTAACAACAAACTCATGTTGTCTTATTGGCCATTCTCTGTCACAAAAGTGGACAAATGCAGTTTCTACATAAAAGAAAAATAAATATTGAGAATTGGGTTGGACGACAAGAGATTTACTTGTCCGAAATAAATCTAAACACGATGACATTAAGCGTCTCAAAATGTCCTGAGACTCAACCAATCCATGTTCGATTTCAGCGCAGGGGCACACAGAAAGAAACACACTTCACAGCGGCAACTGCTGACCCACTGACCTCTAAGTAGTCAAATTACAATCTCCATTTTTGTTATAGTACTCACTCACCTGTTGTAGCTATGCTGTAAATCAGCTGCTGCAGTCTAAAATTATAAACTAGTACATGAGGCAGCAACAGTAGAAACCAGTAGAAACTTAAAACTCTCTGAACCAGACTGCGCTGATTTGTGTGTGTTCTGCACTGCAGTAAATACAGACATGTCTAATCCTTCAAGCTGCTAGATGTGCCATTAAAAAAACAAGAAGCTTCAATTTACTCCTGCGCATTAATACATGGACCAAACCTCACCACCAAGATATTGGCGAACTTTAAAACAGCACATGCAAATTACCCCAACAATTAAGAAACAATAGAAGACAGTTTAATCACAATGCAGCCCTTGTTTCATAGCAACATGGCTCCCAACACAGGATCAGAGGATTCAAATCGCTGACAGACTCATGTCTTTTTCTACGCCCCCATTGTCTACCTCTTCATCTTTTCAGTGCTGGGGTGTTAAAACGTTTTACAGTGCATCACTACTGGACCCGGAGACCCAGAGAAGCAGAATCTGGGCTAAAAGATGAGCAACATTAGCACACAATGGCTCATAAAAGAGAGAGAGAGAGATCACTGCACATACACTTAAACAGCTCCTCAGACCATTGTGAGTGTTGCATGCTGAAAGTATTATAGTTGCAACCAATGATTCAGCCACCATTCATCATGGTTTATAGGGAGTGGCAATTTACCAAGGTACCGGTAATCTAATTTTAAAATCATCACTCTTTCAGAGGCTTCATCATAACAAAGATGACCTAATTTCCCCTGAAGAAGAACCTGGGCAGAGCTTGAACAATACTTGCACGTCTCATCTCGAGCAGCGAAGTAAATATTTAACAAAGCCCGCCATGTTGATTCAAAGAGAAGTGTTAAGATATGATGAAACTTTAATGACTATTGTGGGAAAACAGGGCCGTTGCTGCTGGTTTAAGAAAAAAAAAAAAGTAAAGAGAATTAAAGAACGAGGTAAACAATCAGCCAACTGGATTCCAAATTATTTCTTCTCTATTTCAACTCCTTTGTTTGATCCAATTCTTTTGGGGTTATCTCTATATTTTATGCTCAACTTGTGCTTGAACTGCGTTTGTCCTCTTAAAATCGGCAACTGACTTGTCAAGTTAAAACATTTAACCTGTATCGTGTTAGACTGTAGTTTTGTTGGACTGCTTATTAATACACTGATGTTAGATATCATAACAGGCCTGTAAAATAAGTTAAATCAGTTCAATTTGACTAAATAAGCCTGTTTTGTTTTGTAGAACGGAACAAATTAAAGCAGCAACAGTGCTTCTGTTGCTGCCACTGTGTCTGTGCTGTGTAATAGGATAATGAGCAGAGGGACCATGTTCAAATTTACACCCCTGAAACTACACACCACATATATAAAGTCTGTAACAGTGTCCTGCTCTGATTATCTGAAAAATCACTCAAAACTCAAATTATATCATTCACAACTACTATTGTCTGTTTTTGATATGATCTGATCATATCAGGTTATCATTTTACAGAGTTCTGTAACTCTGAATGAATGATTTCAAGCCTACAGCAAAAAGAAGCAAAAATAACAAACATCCCTAAGTTCCAGCTTCTCAATTATGAGGATTTACTGATTTTCTTCATCTTTTGTGATTTAATTATGGACTTTTTGGGCAAAACAATAAAAAAAAAGAAAAAAGATTTCAACTTGGTTTTGAAGAAACTGTGACGCATTCAGTATTTTGCAACATTGTTTTGACCAAAGATTAATAAATGAACTGAGAAAGTATTCAGCAGATGAATCATTAATTAAACTAGTTTGATGTAACGAGAAACAGTGGAACACAGTTAATTGGTGATAAGTTGAAGTTAATTGAATCATATTGCCAAGTCTCACAATGAATCATTCAACAGGTTATTGATCGTGTATTGTACAAAAACAAACATGAGATAATGTGTTATCGCACGCTGTAGGAAACTCTGCTGCATGATGCACAAGTTGAAATGTTGGAGTACCAGTTTGCCCTCATCTTCACGGGCCCTGTAAGTGTATACTAGCATGAACTCAATGTGCAACTCAGCTAGGAAGCGAGCGAGTGGGATGGTGTGACAGAGGGAGGCAGAGTGGAGTGACGCTGGCAGCTGTGCGGGTGGTGAGCCATGCTGCGGATCAAGTGCCACAGGAGACGCAGAGTGACGCTCGGAGGGTCCCTTAGAAACTGTAAGACAGCCAGGAGGTCATAGGAGATATCTTCCACAGCTGATTATGTGTCTGCAGAGTGCACAGAATCTGCAGAGTCAGTAAGTAGAGTCCCACTGCCATGCTGGTAAGAAAAATGACCACTTGTCAAGCAGCGTATCAGAAAATCTGGTTAGAGCTGGAAAGAAAGACGGCAGCTACACAGAGGGCAAACTCTTTTTGAGATGATAAAAATATAAATGTCTTGGTTACCTAGAGAGCCAAAGTACCTCCAGTTGTGTTTTTGACATAAAAAGTGAAGCATGATACTTCAATACGTTCACATTATAAATGTAAAAGGACCAACAGTAGCGTACCTACTCACATTTTTGAATCTCGCTATTAAACTGTCAACAACTGCAAACCTCTGTGAGTTTCTGCTGAATATCACAACGCCAACGTTTCAACGAGAACATATCTAAATAACGGAGGCAAATGTGCGGCAAGGACAGTCATGATGATGAACAGGAGGAGTTGGCAGCGCTGGTAAAACTGAAACGCGGCCAAAGAAAGACGAGATGATGGTCTCTGTGTCCCCTCATCAAATCAGACAGCAAAATGAAAAATTATGATTGCTCATCAGGCAGAGGTGTGATGTGACTGAAGAAATGTTGAATATTTTTTGTATGTCTGCCAGCCGCTTTAATAGCCTGATGCATTTCAACACACCATATATTAAAGGACCCCAAAAAACAGTGTGTTCCCTGGTGGCAGTGACACAGGTTTTGGTTTTGGAAGAGAGGGGGGGGGGGTAACTTAGCTGAAGTCAGGGGATCCTCCTCCAACTTTAGAAACTTAAAAAAGTGGACAACTGGTCATCCACAATTATAACAGTGGCAGCTTTAAAAATATGTATTCATTTGTGTATTTATCAAGGCTTTAACCCTACATAATATTAAATAAAACTTGGCTGCACACAACTGAACATGCATGTGTGGTGTATTGTTAATGTTTTTTTTCTGCATAAGAACAAATAGTTTGCAAACCAATTACAGTCTAATATGCAGCATATAACACATCTGATCTGGAGGCTTGAAACCTAAAGCTCACATACAGAGAATGGACTTTACAGTGAAGTAGGAGACATCTTGTGTTAAACTTTTCTAAACTAAATGTATTTGCATATTCACAGAGTCTGAATTTTTCAGTGAGAGAAAAGACAACTTGATTGGGCTGATAGAAGCCCCAAAACACTGATCCATTAGTAGTATTATACACTAGTGTGAAGCTCCAACATCAGGAACTTGACAGCTGTAAACTTACTTGCATATTCGGAGGCTGTTATACCAGAAAAACAAACCCTATGAATGATTATTTTACATTTATAATATTAAAAATATTTTCAAAAGGATAATATGATGTTATTTTTGTTAATTTCTTCTAATAAAAAGGTTTCTGTTCATCAGCTAATCTAATCATAAGTTCAAGACATGTTGGTACAGCAGAAGAACAATCTGCTTTTAATAATAATGTCTGTCTGATAGTTTTCAATAAAAAAAGTTGAGTTTACTAGTTGAAAGTTATTAAAAGCACATTTTCAGTAGTTAAAAACTGAACATGTGGCAAACCTTCAACAGCAAGAAAACACATACAGCAAGCTCAGAAATTATTTTTCTTGGCAGAAACTTCTATTTAAGCTCAGCAGCCCTCATCACATGAGCCAAAATGTTAATTTTGGACACTGACTGTGAGAAAAGTAGTAAGAAATAAAAGGAAGACTGATTAGATAAAGAGCCAGTAAACTGTAAGAAAGTACAAAGTAGAAGATTCAAGCAGCACAGAAAAGCTGAAAGTTTATTTTTGTTACATGTTAGATCCAAATGTTCTCATACTTGTAATAATTCAGTACAGAAAGTAAATTCTTGGCTGTGTTGTCATTTTGTTTGGTACATTCCTGTATGAGAAGCGTGATTCAGGATGAGCGGGAGTCAAAAGTGCTGATATGCTCCTCTACTTTCCGTATCATCGTCAGCGAGTTGCTCAGCCATCACGGACGGACGAATGTAAGCTGACGGTCTGTCACAGTTAGTGTGTACAGCGGCACAGAATATATTCTGCTAGACAGACCTGTCTCGCTTGCAGCTAGTGTACAAACTAGAAACTATATTTAACATTTATGTGATTGATGATTCAACATTTCCTGCTCGTACAGTACAGACGTCACTTTGACTTACATTAAATTGCAAACGGGGATGGAAGTGAAATCAGCGGGAGTCATTTCTATTTAATAAAGATAACGTTTTACTTCACAAACCTAAATTGTCATATCTATATAGCTTTGGCTTTCATACAGGTTATGAGGTATACTGCTCTGCTACTTAAGGTTAAAGGAGAATGGAGAGACAGGAGAGATGACAAGAGGATGAAATGATTGGGAGAGTAGAGGGAGGACTTCTGGCCTTGGTGATTTACAGTATAAGACTAATGTAGCCAGAAATAAAGTAGAAATCTACTTACAAAAGAAAACAGATTTTGTGATAAGGGATGTGAAAGATTAAAACATGCAAGTGAACCGTTATCTTTAGTCATCTATCGTCATGCTGTGTAAATGCTGCATGATGACATAACAGATTACAGTCCTGCCTGTCTGTTGTCTGGCTGTGGGAGAGAGGGAGAGTCGTTTTGAAACTAACAGAGCTTGATTAAACAATGTTTTGCAAGAATAGAGGAATAATGAATTTTAATTTTCTTTAAAAGATTAATTTTAACTTATAATTTGTAGCCTACTGAAATGCCTCAAATTGCACAAGATAAGTGTTCTCCGATCCAAAATAATGACAAACTTTTAATATATTTCCGAGGCAGATTTTCAAATACACACACACACACATAAAATCTCACTTGCAGCTCTTTTTTCTTTTTTCTTTTTTTTGAGCTGTTGAGATGAGCTTCTCCTTAGCCATAGCACAAAATGCTTGTCGTGCTAATACTCTACATTCAGGCATATCTATGTTGATGTCCTGTGACACCCGCCCAACCAGCTGCTGGGTTGATAATCCTAACACTGAACTCCACTGAAGCCCTGTAACCAGTCAGAGACGTGCACTGCAAAATGACTAACTGTGAGGACGCACGCAGACCTAAACTACCGTTGACGCGCTCGCTCTGTGAAGTCGCTCTGCAGGTAATCTGTGTGATTTAAGATTGTGCCAAAAGGTGACTGCCTGACAGTGTCGGCAGAGGGATACCACTCCTCCAGTTTTCACACAGAGAGAAGACTCTGATCGCCATGGAAACACATAATCTACTCTTTCAGTTGGCGGAGGGAGAGGGTGTGAATATGGGATATAAGCATGTCCGTATGGTATCTGTTAACACATGTAAGAACAATTCTCAGCGGCAGGCTTACGTGATGACAAGTCAAAATCATTTCACTGTTAAATGAGTCTTTTATTTTTACTTATAAGCCGATGTTTTGTTTTGTCCTATAGCCAAGCAATTCCCCATCCAACAATGCACACGGATGAAAAGCAATTCAAAAATAAAAACATGAAATCAGGTTTAAAAAAAAACAGTGCAGAGGGAGTTTCATTAAAAAGAAGAAAATCTGTTTCACTATTTTTAAACTCTACAGTCTTTCAAGTATGACTACTGTTGGCTGTTTCGTGATGACACTAAATTACAGATAATGAGTTTAATTGTGACTCCGCGGGAATGCAGCTCTTGGCTCGTCTTGGTAACAGGGGATGTTCGCTGATTTTCAGTTTTCTGGTTTTAAACTACATGAGAATCTGTCCGGTGCTGAAGTATTTTTTGGAAGCCTTTGTAAACTCATTTCTCTCTTAAAACAGACTAATATAGCACTGCAACAGGCAAAAATCTAATTTAAAGTGATGCTATGTGAGCATAAACCAGGATTACAGGATGTGTAGCTGTGTGCACGTCCTGACATTATGGTGGTATGGTACGCTTTTTAAAACTAAAAAAAATATATAGTCTAGTATCTCTATGTTTATTTGTTAATTTAATTTGTTAGTTGCTGCTCTGACACTAATTTTGGTATTTGGACTGTTAACACTTAACAAGCAATATGAGGACATTACATTCACTGAAAATGTGTGATGGGCATATTTTACTTTTGATGACAGTAGTCTAAAAATGTATTTATTAGTCTACAATAACAAAAACAAAATCAATCAAATAATTAACAAATTGTTGGTAGTTCGGGTCTGCTCCAAAGTAATAATTCTGAGCAAGTTATAATTAAAATTAAGAAACATGGTTGTTTGCTTTCAGTTTTATACAAATTTGTCTTACGTAACACAAAACATTTGTGATTTGCACTTTGCCGCAACCTTATACATATTAATACTGGGATATGTCGTGGTTGAATGGGAAGCTGAGAGGACTTTCCTCACTTCAGAAATATAAAATGGGTCCGATGTTCGATTGCTGCTGATCAATGGAAGCAGCAAATGTAATCCTTTTGTTCAATTCTTGCCCTAAGTGCTCTCTCCATCTCCAGAGAGCAGCTAAATGTTTCCTGTCATCTCGTTGATATTGTTACACAGAGACACAGAGCACAAACGCATGCATACACACATACCTTAGTTCCATCCACGCTGATGATGCGGTAGCTGTTGCGTGTGCTGTCATAAAAATAGGAGACAGTGACAGCCTGCTTGCTGGCAGGAACCCAGTTCTTCTTGGTGGTTGGGTCGATTTGGAAGACATGAGCCCTGGTGGTGTAGATCGGCTGCTCCCTGGAGAGCAGAGCACAGAGGAGAGGGACAATATGAGAGGAGGATAACTGAAGACAGATTGAGACAATATCCACTGATCAACAGTCCACATGTTGCAGCGATTATCCACAGTTACAGTGAAAGTACTGAGCTCTTAACAGCTCTCCATCACATTAATCCTGTGGAGCCGCAGCCCTGCGTCTCCAGAGATGAAGAGTCCAGAGAGTCTCAGCATGGACGGGCCAGTGATAATGTAACACAAACCTTAAATCCTAACTCACAGCTATTAGCACATCAACACCTCATCACTTCTTAGGTTGACAGTATGTAGGTGATTGTGTGACACTGTTTTCATGTATGTATGTATTTACGTCTATTGTCTTATCAATATAATATAAATATTTCCCCTGTGCTTCACATACACTCAAGACAATTATCTACTTGTCTCAACACAGTCAAACGAGAGAAGATTCACTGATGTGTTGTAAAAAACAGAAAAATAAACAAACAAAATAAACATTTCACATCACTTTCATTGCAGGTGGTGGTCCTGATGCAAAGAGGACAACAAATAATTTGAAGTACACAGCTTCAACATCAACAGTAATCACAATTTGAACCCAACAATCAGTGATGTGTGACGTGGTGGAGTAAAAGGAGACAAAAAGCCTTCATAGCCATCATATAGTGAAAAACATCATTATTAAATACTCGTGAGTACTATTGTGATATACAATTATAATTACGTTTATGTTGTTGGACGTAATATTACTCTATAAACTTGCCTGATGTCCTATTTTGTGGCCAAGTGTTTTCTCTTGTCTTCAGCAGTCTGTAAATAATGATACTGATATTTTTTCAATCTAATTGGACAAAAGCTCCAAATCATGTTAGATTGTTGAATGTTTGTCACTTTAGGTGTTAGTGACCGTGATGACTTCACAGGTAGAGCACAAAAACTTTCAAGGGAAATGAAACCATGGAAATTACAGCTGGGAATTATGTTCTTGCCTCAGCATTGTGTATTTGTGATGAGTTATATGAGAATTAAAGGCACGTCAATTCCAATGGTAAAATACAGTTTTCTATTTGAACCCTCAAATTAAACTTGTAATAAACCTAATGAGGAGTCATCTTTTCAGGCCAATTGACAAGTGTGATGAATTTATCTCTGAATCATCTCAGTGACTAATTTTTAAAAAGTTTTTGGGATTTTAGAAAGTATTCACACCACCGCCATGTCTGCTGTGTGCAGGTTTGAGTTCAGTAACTAATAACTAACTACATAACTCATAATTTTGTTGAATCTTGAATCCTTATTGAATCTATTAAGGTTTAACTGACACAATATGCAAGTAAAACAAGGCAACAAATTACTTTAAATTACACACACACACACTATATTTAAGAAACAAATCTCAAAAAGGGGAGAAAAGATTCAACAGAAAGCCAGATCCAAAATAAAACTGACCATCAGAACCAAACTCGAATGATTACGATGACTGTGAGCTCAAATTCATGTCATTTTATCATCGAGGGGATGAAGTGATCTGCCTCCCAGCAATGAGCAGCTCGCTGCCCATGTGACTCAGAGGAGTGTTGGCACAAGGATGAAGGAGCACGATCAGACTGTCTGCTGAACTTGAATGACTGCAGACAGAAAAATAAAGGCAGTACAGTTGCTCTTCCTCGTTATGACATCCCCACTAACACTGATTATCCCTTCTATACCATTGGCTTGACTCTGATGTTGAGAGTTGAAAACTGCTGAAAAATTCACACTTGCATTTACGTAAGATTGCCTTTGAGTAGTTCAAAGCTAAAGTAAGAGCACAGAAAAATGTATAATTCACACATCTTTTGAGCGAGGACAGGAATGATGGTTTCATTCAACCTTGAGAAAGGCCACAAACTGAAAAACATCGGAGAATGTTTCTAGGACATTGCTCAAGTGCAGCTTGTGGTAAAAATAACCACACCTGCATGAAGTAGACTCATATTCTCACTTCAATACAAATTGTGAAGGCCCTTGACACCACCACTGAATTCTAAGACCAGTTGCACTCTTCTTTAACGGTAGTACTGTACAGGGACTGGAACCAGCAGCTTTAAAATGATCCACCTGAAGTTCTCATTTCAAAATGTTTGAACGCAGGTGGATGCGATGTTCTTCTATAAGTTACAAGGGCAAGGAATAATCAAGTTGAGTGGCTAGATGAAAGGGATCAGAGGGTCGCTCAAGAACTTAATAATGGATGCAGATAAATGCCATGAGGGAGACAGATGAGGAGTACTTGTCATGCTGGAAATCATAATATGAAGTGAACGCGTCTTTCAGACAGGTTGAAGTTTACTTGGCACCCAGCTGCTACGTACACTTGACTTGATGGCCTACTTGGAAAAGTTGGGGTATTACCTTTGTCCTCCTTTTATTTTCTCATCGTAATGTTTATGCAATTCTACATTTTATTGGTTTGTCCTACCAACTGTTGCACAATCTGACCAGGCTTGTGTTTTCTTTTCCCCCTCAACAAGATGTTCTTTCTCATCTGCTAGTGATGACGCAAAATGATGATGATTCATAAGTGCCCACAATGTGAATTTACCATCTACTGCTCATCATAGAGAAAACTATTGAATGAGTGAATGAGCGACAGACACACACAAGAACTATAAGCACATGTGTTGCTACGTGGACATTAAGTCAAAGTTTAAAAAAGGTATCCTGTGTAGTTTTTGAACATTAGTAGTGCTGTGGATGGATATTTTTAACACGTGGATCTCTGTTTTTGTTTGTTCTCATGCACTCGCACACAAGCGACAGGATACACATTACTGCTAATGTTTTATGCTACTCCACTGATCAACATCTGGTAGTGTGAAACATAGCAAAGCACCAGCTAAAGGCAGCAAAAACTGCTAGCAAGTAAAGCAGGAGGTAACAACAACAGGTTTCATACTTTTAGGAAAAGTATTTGCAGATGTTTATATGAGGCAGAAAATGCACAAAACAGGTTAAACCTCAAGGATACGCCTGGTGTGAGTAATGGAAACAGAAACTTTGTTTACAAGAAAACTCTGCAGGGCATCCTCAATTCAAGAGGACTTATGTGTACTATTTACTCCCGTCAATAATTGACTATAAAACTGTGTTGCAACACTTTTATGGATCAGTTAAACTCCACCGGACCATAGAGGAGTTCAATAAATTGGTGAGAGACAGCTAATATGATAGCTTCCTTCATTTTTGACTCTTCCTCTCTGTTCGACCAACCATCAGCAGTGTAAAGACGGTTCATACCTGGTTAAAAGTGCACATTTTGTATGTTTAAGTTCACAAAAGTAGAAAAACTGAGTAATTTCTTCTCACCTCTGTGAATGAATCCACTCTAAGTTTAAAATGTCACCATCACACTAAACACGTGTAAACAAGATAACAGTTTCATTAAAACTTAAGTTTGCATAACTTTTCTCTCTTCCACCAGGTGGGCTTGCATGTCATCTCAACATGCTCGTTACTGTCCTGTGTTTTTTGTTTTGTCTGTACGTATCATTTTTTCTTCTAATTGATGATTAGTTGTCAGATTTGATTATAGTGGGCTTGTTCTCAGCAAAGTCCCTTATACGCTTTAGATTAGGGGTGACTGCGACAAATTGGACACATTCACGAATCACTAATCTCCCCTGCATATGGTCTTTCCACTTGATTACAGGCAAGCTCTGAGAGGAGTGATTTTCTGCCAAGATTTCTGCAACATCAGTTTAGTGTTGTAAACCTTGAAATCCTGAAATGCTCTCTAGAAATAATTTCCAGAGTGCAATCTTTGCCAATTTTTTTACCCTCTTGCCCTCCACCTTTACTTTTGTGATATGAAGGGTTTCAAAAATAACTAAAGTGGGCACAATGGTGTGGAGCTGCATGAGGGAACGCCATAACCAAACTCTACCTGGTGCAATAAAAATTCATTCATGCACAACAAAAAAAACTAAACATTAAACATGTTGGGTTTTAGGGCAAAGGGGTCTTAAAAAGTCAAAAAACTAGTGTTGATGCTTACAGATATATATCTTACTGGATGGCAGGAGGTTCCACTGCTGGCGAAAGCGTGTTGTTAATGAGACTTTGTTCTGTATTACTTTAACGCACTGCTGTGAGGCCCCGACGAAAATAATGTCCGACAGGCGGGCAGGCGGGAAAAAATTCATGAGCTAATAAAGCTCTTACTTCCATTGGGATTATGGTTCTCACAGAAATGAAAGCCTAATAAATTTACTGTCCCCTTTAAGCCTAATCTCAGTCTTCATCTGCTTTGGGGACAACAAAACCCATTATACAGATCACTGCTGTCACTTTACATACACATACACACACGCAGGCACACACACACACACACACACATGCTGACCTTTGCAGCGGCAGTGTGTGCAGCCAGCTCACACTGGCAGGGGAAGAGAAGTGAAAGGCCACTGCTGAACACATGGATGCACTCACACAACTGTTGGTGGAATCCAGTGATCTGCTTTTCTGAGATAAAAAGCATTAGGCTGATTGATTTTACTGGATAAAAAAAAAAAAGAAGGAAGACAGCATTTAGGACTTTATGGCCGCTGAATTCTTTGTCCCGCTGAGTGTCAGATTGCTCTGTGTCCCCAGCTGGTGCTTTAATAATTTACAGGTGTGTGTGTGTGTGTGTCTGTGTGCTTGTGAGGGTGTGTGTTTTTGTGTGTGTGTGTGTGTGTGTGTGTGTGTGTGTGTGTGTGTGTGTGTGTGTGTGTGTGTGTGTGTGTGTGTGTGTGTGTGTGTGTGTGTGTGTGTGTGAGCGCTCTGTCGTGGGGGGAGCAGGTTAGAATTAGTCCACACTTTCTGCCTACATACACCTACACGCCCACCTCGGGCCCATCCACACTGATGATGCAGCAATCGTGTTGTGTAGCGGCAAAAGAATAAATTAAAAAACGGAGGAATGTGCTGACTGCCAGACACCTGAGGACGATGACAAACCACTGGGATTATTACATTTAATGACTCAACAACCGACAACTATTCTAGTACATAATCCAGATTTTGTAATGTTTGCTAGTTTTTATTCTTTGTTTTTTTAATTTATAATTTTTGCTGTTTTGCTCTATTTTATTTCACAATGTTTGTACATAATGTAATATTAATTAGGTTAATGATACTTATGTTTATTTTGATCCTTTACTTTGCATTGTTATTGTGTTTTATCTTTTATATATAAGTAAGGTTTTAAGATAAGCCCATAGTGGGTTTCTACCTCACATGCACCTGTTTTCTTTATTTATTTAACTATTTTGCTCTGACTTAGATTTTATAAATGTGGAAATAAACCAATAAATCAATAACTATGAATTCAACTTTGCATAGAAGGGGTGTTTTGTCCTCAGTAATGGGCTGCCATGTTAGCGTGCCTGACTAAAATAATTGCACCACGTTACCTCAGAGGAATATGGAGCGGCAATACTGTGAGTGATGCATGACTAAGCCTGCCAGGCCTCCTGTGCTCCTAAATCCTTTAAAATGTTAGCTCGATCACTGGCCATGATTTACCTCTGCTCACTTCGATCTCCAGAGTTTAAGTAAAGTTTTGCTTAGAGACGGATAATCCCACTGCTTAAAGAAGACAATTTAAGATGATGAAAGATGACACCGTGTCCTGAGAGAAAGTGTGAATAATAGTGGGAAGCCTCTATCTTTGACTTAGAGAGTTTGGATGCTAATTTTTACACGAGGGTTTGCAGTCACGTTGAGTTTGTGTGTTGCGACACCTGTAAAAAGGTTTTGCAGAGACGCTGACAAGTGGAAAAACAGCCTCGTCCAGATTCCTGAAATTGAGAATCCTCTCTAGGCTCGTCACCTCCCGAAAAATCTCTCTTCATCAATCACAAATATCTACCGCTCTGTCCGAATGCAGGAGACACACGTCAGTGGGTTGAATAGAGTCTGAGGTCAAACGTTGACCTGTTCAAAAGTCCAATCTCAAACACGTTTTGTAGCCTGTTGGACAGAAAGCAGCACTGCCACATTCTTCACGTACCTGCAGAGTGAACATAATGTTGCTTTACCAGCTCCAGGAGTTACACACACACACACACACACAGTCATGCAGGTGTGTGTGTTTGTGTGTGAGACTCCTGCAGCTGAATCTGACAATGTATTAGTGCTAATAATTTATTAAAGAGAGAAAAACATGTTTGTCTGTTGAATGTTTAGTTATTTTTTGCTCATATTATATGAGGAGTTGATGACCTGCAGTGAAACTTGTTAATCTGTGTGTTTTTTTCCTTCTCTTTACTGGCAGTGCTGGTACGACGGTGTCATGTCTACCTTTAAATGGGTCAGCAGAGAGATAACATCAACACTAACAGAGCACACTGTCTGGGTTTTTACACCATGTTTGGAGTGTGAAATGAACTGGGGACGTATAAACGAATCAACTGTACATTATTCAGGTGTTATTAGGTGCGGACCCAGAGGCGCAATGATATGAACGAGCCTGCAACAATGTAGTGAGATCTCTTCATTAGTGAGACAACATCTCTGTGTCGGCAGGATTTCGGTAGGTCATCTGCCTTTTAAAGAAAAAAAAAATGTTTTCCCCCTTTTGAATCTCTCCAGAAGATTAACATAAACCTGAACAGACGTTTTCAGTGAAATGAGGTGCATTACTGTCACCACCTGATGAAAACTCAAAGAGAGCAATAGTGTCAAAAAATGAAAAGACACAACCTTTGGTAGATGTAGTAGTCTTTTAGTGGACACATTATATTACTCCCGCAATTCAAGTGCTGTTACCTACTAAACCAGGCTGCTTCAATTACTTATCATTATATTACAGTACAACAGCATTGGGAAGGTCACTTTGGAAATGTAATAGGTTACAGATTACTAGTTACCCTATTTAAAATATAATAAGTAATTATTTAAATTACTTAATCAACGTAATGTAATTTGTCACATTTGATTACTTTTTGATCACTTTTTGATCACTTTTTGAATGTTGTAACAAATGTTTTCAACTGTTACGGTCCTTAGTAGTCTTTTAGGCATGATGGTGTGTATAATGTGCAGTGGAGACATTATATTACTCCTCCAATTCAAGTGCTGTTAACTACTATACCAGGCTGCATCAATTACTTATTATATTACAGAACAATATGTATAAAAAGGTTTTCCTTGAACCTAAGTGATCTGACAAATGCAAGGAATTTGCATATCTGCCTTTTCAAAAAGAACTTTGGTGACAAAAAAATAGGCTGACAATAATACAGTAAGTCACAGCTAGCTTATCCGTGGGTCTGAATAACAAAAAGAACATTTTCTCCCAAAAATCTGGCAGATGGGGAAAATGAAAAAATGTGTATCGCGATCACAAAGTGCACACAGGTCTGCAGAATGGTGAAATATTAATAAAAATGTGTTGTGACAAACGAGCAGCGTTTATTTGTGAAAATAAAACATGAATTTAATAACTTAGATTCTCATTAGCCAGTGTAATCCTGCTCGTGTGTCAGATGAACAGAGTCTCTCCCACTTTTTACCTGCGAGGCCTGCTGGAGAGAGCAGCGCTGCCTTATTAGTGCGAGCAGCGTTTTGTCTGAGTGAATGATCAAAGTACGCAGGAGAGGAAAGCTCGGTGGGATCATCACTACAACACCACCTGGGCTTTCACTGCAGTAAACACGCTGCTCTACTAATGATGGCGGGGGGGTCAAAGAAGGGCAGGTGTGTCCTCAGATACGAGATGCAACAACTCCAAATCCCCACTGACTGAGGCAAATATTTAATACTGAAGCTGTGTAATAGAAATTAATTAATTAGTTAACATTATGGCTTTATCTTCTTCTCGTGACATTTACATAAAGTCGCTCACTGTCTCAGCTTAACTGTGACTTAATGAGAATATTCCTATTGTCAATTAAAAGGTGAGTTTAAGACTCTTCTTCCTTATTAAACTGTGCAGTGCAGACAAAATATTACTGCATTTTACTTAAATTGTTGTCTTTTTTAATTATTTTACTCATAATGTGATTAGCATTTTATAAATATATACTTTTTAACCAAAGTTTGTTGCTGTTATCAGAACTGATTTATGTAAAGCTTGGGTAAAAAATACAGCCTTTAATCCAAGCCTTCAGGTGACTTGATATCACTGTTGTAAATGTATCTCATTTAATTAAAAGTATTCTTGATCATTAAAATGTCGTTTTAAGGCATTTTGACTTCATTAGATTTGTTAGTTTTTACTGGAAAGTTTCTGAACAACAGAAAGTCTGAGAGAAAAAAAGTTTCACTGGATGAGGAGTACAAATGATCGTCAAATAGTTTTTGGTTAATATTCATTAGAAAGTTAAATATTTCAGCTATTTAATGACTTTTAATGCTGTAAAACATTTAGTCGAATAATTTGTTCAACAGAAAACTAATCAACAACTAGTTTGACAGTTTTTATTCACATATATATTTGTAGTTCAGAAAAAACAAGTAATCTGAAGTTGGAGGGCTTGAAGAACTCTTGATGAGATATTTAGTGGATCTGAACCTTTTAGCTTTGAATTAAAAGCGTCCATTTGTGACTCCTCATTTCACAAGTTGTGAGCAGTTCAACAGGAAGTGATCGTTTTTTTCATCCGATCGTTTCATCTGAAGGATTTTATGAAAAAAATAAACATAATTTTTTGTCACATTGATCTTATTTTATCCCTTTAATCATCCAGGGAGCCTTTAATAAACATTAGCTAGATTAATCAGTATCACAATAATCATGAGCAGCTGCCAGATTTCATCGTCATTACACATTTTTAGTATTTTCATAATAAATATGTATACATTTTAATGACATTCAAACTTAGAGTCATCTGTTTGAAATAGTAACGGTATTTTGTTTTTACGTCACCGTCATTATTAAGGTCATATATTATTAAGGTGACTTTCATTGCCTGGCATCCCAGAGTGTATTGAACAGTACATCGTGCCAGCTCATTAAACTGGGGAGACGGAGACACTCTCATGCAATAAGGGCAACAGGCCAGACTCAAACCAGAACCACAGCGGGTCCTCCTCCACCACACTGAGGCAGTGGGCTACACGGCCCAACTTAATCTGAGAGCTCGGAGGAAGAGGAAGTGAGGAAGCTTCCACAGAAGCACAGCATGGCAGCAGATGGCCTCCCAGTACTCAACCATCTGGTGAGGAGACGTCCAATCCGCTGTCAGTCTGTCCCCTTTCATTTACCCGTGTTTCTTTGACAGTAAAACCTGCACCCAATCCCCAGCTATACCTCATCCACCTTCTCCTCAAGCCTTGAGGCGCAGACTGAGGACACACACTCAGATTAGGATAACAATCCACTCTACTGTCTCGGCAGCCAAGAGACCCACTGCCATGTCACATGTCACAGAGCCTAATCAATGAGTGTTAAGCCCTTAGCTGTCATTCTCTGGCCAGCCAGGAGATTATCATCTATCCCTGTGTTAGGGCTGCTCCCAGCACGGCTTACTTTAAATAGCAATATGCTGATTGCATTGCTGTCTGTGTGAGCACTTATTCAATAAGAAAGGGCTTTCTGGCAATCTCAGCTTTATTTTGGAATTAATCCAAGAGGGAAAGATGTGAAATGCTTAAACTGTGAAACTGTACTTAAAAATATAATTATCATCACTTTCTTTTCAACTGTCATTATCACAATCTCGTCAACCTCTCTTAGATTCAGCATTACTAATTCAGTTAATTGGTCATTCTTTTAAAATGTAATGTTATAATTTGGATTAGCGTTGTGCTTTATAAATCACGCGGAAATGACAGGATCAATAAAGAATGAGTCAAGGTCATGAGGGTAGTGATAGTAGTCGACGAGATCAAAGACCTACGCCGGGAAAAAAGGGAGAGCAGCCCCGGAGGTGTTCATGTGTGTCTGTGTTTGGTGATTTATAGTTAATCTATAACTCCACTTAGGAGCCAAAAGCTTCAGGGCACAAAGAGGACACATAAATCCTGCCAAAAAACGACCAAACGATCTATAGTTCCCACCGCCAAACACACACAGACACGCAAACACAAACACACAGAGAGACACACAAACACACACTCACTCACTTTTATCTACACTGACTGGTCACTTGTGGCAGGACACATTACATAATTACCAGGCGTTATCAGGAAGTGATATATTGCACAATTAAGCATCTGTGTGATCTCAATCTTAATTTTCACTTTTGTTTGACATGGAAGTTAGCTGAAATGATTATTAAAGTAGCAACAATTGTGATAATCCATTAATCATTTAAATAATTTCTTAAGCACATTTTGTATGATTGTAAATGAATGTAGATATTTTGGTTTTTGGCAGTGCTGGTGAGCGAAAAAACAAGCTAGTTGAAGACATGTGATGAGCACTTTTCACTGTTTTCTTTTATAGACTAAATGATTAACTGTGAAAATAAATCAACTCATTATTGGATAATGAAAACAAGTGCGAGTTGCTGCCATTAACAAATAAACAAAACCCTGACATCATGTGACACTGAAGCTGCTCGTTTTGACCTTTCCAGAAAGTATTTGGCTGTCAGGTGATACTACAGGTTGGCACTGACAGAAACCAGGGGACTGGAAAACGGAAACTTGTTGCCTGTGTCTCTGTCAGGAGGTGTGACTGGCTGTCTGCTGCTGATCCACTGGGCCAGTTTCATGACATAACATTACTGACTGCTATTCAAAAACCTGCTGGGTGAGCATGCCAAACTTTTGACGGAGTCAGGACTGCTGAACTGGTTTCTTACATATCATTTTAAAAATATGCTCAAGGAAAAGAAGCACTGTGGTATGCAGTTGCACTTTTAGCTGAATTACTGAACATTAATGATGCTTATTATTCACAACTCACCTCATACTTTTACAGAAATTAAAGCTGCTTTAATGTCACAACTGAAAGCATTCATAAATCATTCAGGTATAGGTTTGATTATGAGAAAAATTACTTCACAACTTAATCACAATAACTGATTAGTTTAAATGAAACCACAAACGGGGGTCAGGCACTCCAGAAAGAGACCAAAACAGATCAATGATGTATGTTCATTTGAAGAAAGCTGGTGATTGCATAAATCTATGCACTGAGCCACAGAAAGTCAAAATTCACACCACAGTACAGATTATGGAGGCAAAAATAATCTTCTGTACCCTGTAAACAGCTGTGGGAGTACACCACTACACTACCTCCAACCCTGATTACCACACACACACACACACACACACACACACACACACACACACACACACACACACACACACACACACACACACACACAGAAGTACCATCTCTCCTTATTAATGGGCAGTGTTGACTCTGACACCTCCATATCATAACCCTCTCAAAAAGCCATATTCCTATAGGCAGATAAGAAGGAATTCAGAAGTACTCAAGAGAAAATAAAACAAATAACATACTTTTCCACACATGAAATCGAGACTATGCCTTTCAGATCTCCCACAGTACCAAATAATCTGCCTGGAGAAGAGTGAAACTGGGGTCTTCCTCAGCTCGCAACACGCACAGACGAGTGCAATGATAATCATATGTACTGAGAGGCTTGACAAGGGTGAAGCGAGCAGTTGGTGGAGGTATTTTTTTTGGCTGCATTTTCACCCCACCCACACACACCAACACACACACATAACATTACATGTCAGTCAGTGCAGGTGTCATGAGAGGCGCTCTGAAGGGCAGCGCTTTCTGGATTACTCACCCCATTGCCTCGGACTTGAGAAACAACTCCTTTTTTTTATTATTAAAAAAATAATAATATATATATATATATATATATATCTAAAATCGCAGTCAACGTCCACAGATGATTATTATAGAGCTCTCTTAAGAGTTCATTCCCCGTGAGCCCGGTCCTTCTCCTACTCTTGGTGCTGTGAGAGCGACACTGACTAAAAAAATGAGAGCACTTGTTTGAGAGAGAGAGGAGGGGAAAAAAAGGGAAAAGAAAAACTCGATTCACCGGGTTGTCAGGCTCAGTGTCACAGAGCTCCGGTCATTTCACCAAGTTTTTTTTTTTCCTCTCTTCGCTTGTTTGTGCGCTTCCTCTTCAGAGATAGGCAGACGCGTAAATCCACCCTCCTCTATTAAGAGCTGGCCTCTTCTTTTTCTCTTCGCTGTCTCACAACAATTGGCGCTTATGAATTAAGTTAATTTCTCCTTGCCTTGCCCTGTTTGCTTGCTTGCTTGCTGGGCAGAGTTTCTTCCTCCCCACTGGGATTGTGTTTCATATGAAGGGCAGCAGCAGCGACACGGAGCGGCTTCCACCTGCTCACGCCTCTTCTTTCAGAGCCACCCACACTTAAAAAAAAAAAAAAACCCTAAACAACTGTGGTATCTGCGGTGGCGTTAAACCTAAAAAACTGTGGTCTGGAAAACACGACATCATTCAAACCAAAAAACAGTGACGTTAATGATTAGGTTGTATTAATTTTTGTTGGACTTACATGGTTTAAAAGTGACTGTGTGTGCTGGCTTCCAGTGACATTAATTGGTACTTTCTCCTAAATTGAGCCCTTCTCGTAGTATTTTTTTACTCAAAATGTGTCACTTTAACTTATGTTTAAAGTCAAATAACGCCGCTCAGACAATGATCGCAGGGTTGTTGTTTTTTAACAGGCAGGTAAGTGTCAATCACTCGCAGGTGCGCCCGCTCCCGGAACCTTGAAGAAAAGTTCCGGGAGAGAGGAGTCAGGGGGAAGTATTTTAGAGAAGCACCAGGAAATTAATGCATTTCGTGAAACACATTTAGTGTAAAAGCTAACAACTCTACTAAAGCGCGTATTAATCTAATGAGTTGCAGAAGCTAACTACTATACTAAACAACAAGAAAGCTACCAACTCTTCACGTCTTAAAAGGTTTGTGTTCATTCAAGAAAACGGTTTTTATCAGCGTGTTTGTGTTGTTTGTAGCTTGTGCTAATGCTAACTGGCTCCAGATCAGTGCACAGGGATTTAACCTGCAGCATGGTTACACACTGCGACTAGAGTATGTAAAATACAAATGTTAATGGTCATGATCATGATCATGATCATATACTATAAATAAATACACTAACTCAAATACTAAAAATGAATAGAACAGAAATAATAGAAAGATCGGGTAGCTACTACTAGGTTTTAAAGTGCATGATAACCCAATGAACTAAATATGTATACCTGAATAATCGACACATCATATATCCATACCTGAATAATCTACACGAGTATATACTTATGTTAACAGCAGCCTACACAGATAGTACTCAGAGTGATTTAACTTGCAGCATGGTTACACACTTTACACACAGGCTGGAAAAACAGTCAGTCATCTGTAATTACACCACAAAAACATCAACAGTATTTTTTATTTGTTTTATTTTATCACTTTCACCCTTTATGCTGCTGCTTTTTTTCTTCTGCACTTTTTGTGTCAATTTGAATTTCTAACAAAGTTAATCAATACAAAAGCCTCTTATCTATTCTCATGTTGTCTGATCTGATCTTAACAGCTTTTATTGTTTCTATGCAGAATGACTGAGACCACGGAAAAACAGCAGACCTACGAGGAGATGTTTGCCGACAGATTTTCCTCGGAGGACCATGAATACCAGAAATATGTGAACCGGCCAGCAGACGTCCCTCCCATGGTGGAGGACTGGAGGGGTCGTGGAGGAGGTCGTGGAGGCAGAGACAACAGGTCAGTTGGGTTAGTGATGATATTGTGTAGAAGTATAGCACCAAAAATAGCGTTATACTGTTATATATTTATCCTACAAGAACATAACTTTACACTGCTACACCATCACATAACAAACTAAACCCTCCATCATCACAGAAACCATCAAAACTACTTGTTTCTATAGCTAATGGTAGTATCCCATGAATGTAACTGTGCACATAGAGATCTTTTGACTTATACCTTGTGAGACATCAGGTTTTTCTGAATTTTCCAAAATATTCATCAGTAATATTCGACTCCTACAAATTTGAAATGAGGTTGAGGTGTATTGTTTTCCATTTATTCGAGTTAGTAAGTAAGAAAATAAAGTTTTTGTATTGCCCCCTCTCTACATCAGACATTACAACAAAGTGTCACTCATGACAAAAACTAAATAAAAAGCTAGTCTTAAAAGAGACACTATGTGAAAGCAAAAACACTAAAACCAATTAAAAAATGTATTCTTGAAGATTAATCTGTAATTACTTAACTGTTTTTTTATGCACTTATGAAGCAGTGATGGAAAGTAACTAAATAAATGTACAGAAGTACTGTACCTGAGAGCAATTTTAGGAACTTTACTTGAGTACTTCTTGACTTTATGCTACTCTATATTTATGTTTATATTTTATATTAGACAGTTAAAGTTATTTTTCAGTTAAAGATTTGGCACTGTGGATAATATATAACACACTTTCGAAATGGATTTTGAGGTCTTACAAAAAGCAGTGTGTAGAAGAGGTTGTATTTCAGATGGAGATGTACTGATATTCATATTGGATATGAGTCGGATACTTACTCAAACAGCTGGATCTAGTGCCTGTGACAATGGGCCAATATGGTATCAGATACCATTATTTTAATAAAAAACATTTCAGTGAATTCATATCTGTATTTATTTGTTGCATTTTGATTTACAAAGTTAGGAAAGTAATGTTAAGTCAAGCCTTATGTTACTTCACATATAAATGATCCCAGTCTCTTCCACACAGTGATACGTACAGCTTATAAACTACTCACTGGTATCAGAACGGTACTCCGTATCGGCCGATACCCAAAGCCTAGCTATAGGTGTCGAGACTGAAAAACTCAGATCAGTGCATCCCTAATTTCGGATATCTGAGTTGTTAGCAGCTCCACTGAGTAGTTTTCTTTCTAAATTTCTCACATGGTTTCATTTCAATAAATGTTCAAATGATGAATATTTCACCAAGAAGAGAAAAAAAAATTTGGGAAAAAAATGTGTTCATTACAACTATTTTTTTCTTCTTTCCTCTCCCATTTATCATCTCATAACTGTATATAGCTACAACAGTAACATGATGCTCACAAACTGACGTTTCATTATTAATAATTTAATGATGTCATATATAATGTATGTGTCTCCCTTTTAGGTACCAGGACCGTCGTGGACATGGAGGTCGTGGTTGGGGAGGAGACCGGGGTTGGAGAGGAGACCGGGGTTGGGAAAGAGACCGGGGTTGGAGAGGGGAGCATCATGGGCAGCAACAATGGCAGGACAGAGACCGAGAACGAGACAGAGACCGAGACAGAGACAGGAACTGGGGACATGGAAGTGGGCATCAATCAAGCTCCAACCAGGGATACAACTCCCATCATCAGAAACCACATTATGACCGCTACTGATCTCAGTTGCAGTCTCTCAGGTGTTGACAGTATTTATAGTATCTTTATAACTTGCATCGCAATACCACATGTGGCAGTGTGCAACAGTTGATTTTTTTATACATGACTCACAGCCACAGTCTTACAATATTCTGAGGGCTGAGTAAAATATCAGTAGTAGTAATTTAGTATGCGTCATTGTAATTCTGTTAAACATTTTTAATATTGTGATAGTTTCATTCCAAAGCACATACTCATCCAGATTTTTACCAGACTTTCAGTATTTCACAAAGCTATTTGACTTGTACAATAGTCTGTTTAAATGACCATATGAAAAACAACTGGTTATTTTTCAAACATTAACAGGTTTCATGATAAATACTGCTAGCTGAAGAAAATCTGTTAATCTGGAGAGTTAATTTGTCCCATATTGCTCAGTCCTGCCATAGTATTAAATTGCCCTTTTTTTTTTTTTTCAAATTCCTCCTATTTAATGAAAACCTCTGGCTTCAAAGTAATTAGTAGTTTCACCAATACTGAAACTCATACTGAAAATTTACATTTTAACATTTCAGACAAGTGGGCAGTTTTTAACAATATTTGATTATCACTCTGTAACTGAGAAACATCACTGAGGAGTTTTGTGTTACAGTAGTTTTACCTCTATGTATTTACATGCTGAGATATCAGACTGTTTATAAATTCTACAGTCCAGTGTTGTTTCAGGAGGTGGATGAATTACCAGAGAAAATCTATTTGTAATGCAGCTTTATTTTTCTGTGTCACAATGATATGAGGATACAAATGTTGTCAATAAATGTGTATTTTCCTAATTAGTTTCTGTTTTGTGAGGTTATTGCACTCAACATTCAACACAACCGAATAATGGAGACAGTGTTATTGAAGTCAGCACAACAACATGAAGCACTCTCTGCTTTTGTTGTTGTTTTACAGGAGTAGTTACCAAGCTGGGGGTCACAAGATGATTACAAGTATAAGAAATCGAGATATGTTTCTGGCACTAAAAATTAGGTTGGTTTTATTTCTAACTTTTTCTCTAAATTAAGCTTCTCTTTTGTTCTTGTAAAATATTATATACTTACTCCTCCTCAGGCTTAATATATCCTTTAAATGAAGCAATCTAAGCAGTAAAAGTCACTGTTTGAACTTATCACAACTCATGTTCACAGTAGGGCCATAACTTGTGACAGGAGGACACAAATTGACATTGATTTTTTAAATATAAGGCAACACGGGCCAAAAAGTTCAGGCTTCACTGCCTAGACATATTGCATATGATTGGTCCCGAACTACATTTAAGTCAAGTCACTTTATTTTGCACAATTTTCAGCTGTGACTAATATTAAATCTGCCCCAATGTTTTCCCTAAAAGATGCAGTCATGCTTGTGTCCAAGTTTTATCTCAGGCTCAGAAATAAAGGATTTATTGAAGCCACATTTCAGCTGTTTCATAGTTTCAGCGTTTATTGTCAGTCTGTACTGAGTGTGAAGAGAAATTCAGCCCAGAAGGAGCCTAAGACCAATAGTTCACACTGGGAAAAACAACTGAAATATTTATGTGCATCATTAATACATTATTGCAACTCGCATCATTGGCTATGGCATATGTAGCTCATTGCCTAAAGATGTCAGGCCTTGTGTCTCTCTATCCATTTACAGTCAGCGGATCTCAATTAAGTGACAAATGGTGACTTTGGACACAATGACCCACTCCACAGCTCTAGTGCACACGCAGAAACACTCAGCATTGTTTATGTCACTGCCTGAATGCGTTTCTGTGGTTTCTATTTAAGGGTCATGATGAAGATAGGGTTAACAGTTCATTTGGACTTCAACAGTGCAATCAGCTGTGATGATAAGGGAGGTAGGAGAGGCGGGTTAGGGAGAATGTGTGTGGGGGATGTGCTGAAACTGGCACACAGCAGGGAAGGCTGCCATCACTGCAATCAGTTTAGATTAGAGAAACTTCACCCTAGATTGCTGCATCTTCACAGAGAGGGGATGTGCTGGACAGAGATGGAGACAGAGAAAGTAAAACAGGGATTTATTGGCAAAGAAATAACAAAATGTAACTGTTGGACTGTGGCAGCATAGAAAGGAATTAGGTCACTGTCTTGGTATTAAACATGACATTACAGTGAAGGGTCAGCACAAGTCACATTTCTACATTTCTCATGGAGATTTTTTTAAGGAGTGAATAGAGTAACAGGAAAATTGCTGCATGTACTGCATACTTATTGTCACAGTATACTGTTTTTGCAGTTAGTGTACAATACTTCAGCATAAGGTGCACCCAAAGCCCTACTATATATTAACTGTATAAAGTGCATACTATGTACTTATCTTCATAGTTTTGCAGTTACTATACAAGAAATAAACGCATAGCTTTATGTTAATGTTAAATGATACAATAATTAATCAAAGTGCAACTTTAGAATGACAGTGCCTAATTAAACTAGACAAAGGGCATAATGTTATTTTATGTAGTTTTTTTTAAGTTTGCATAGTGACTGTTTTGAGTAGTCTATAATGTCATTGTCTACTGTACCATTTTCTAGTGTGAACACATACTCACAATCTGCTTAGAATGAGTATGTAATATGGATTTGAGAAAAATACTGTATCCCATACTACATACACATTTTACACAATATATACTAAAATCTTCATAGTATGTTTTTTACAGGCATTGCACAAAACAACATATCAACAATCAACATACTTTACTTTGGCATAGATCTATAGATGATATTGCCATTGGCCACTCTGGTCCAGACTGAAATATCTCATCAACTATTGGATGGATTGACATGAAATTTGGCAGACATTAATGTTTATTCAAAAAGCCCTACAAGGGCCCCACAAGGTTGACATTAGTGGTTTTGAGTCAAATGACTTATTCGTGTCCTCCTCAGAATAAACTCTAATAATTTTCAACACCTCTCTTCATGTGCCTACTGCTATGTAGAGCAGTGTATACCTACGGTGTCCCCTGCCATCAACCCTTAGCACTTTATCCTTTGTTGAATTAAATGACTGTGGTGAAGTCAGTGATTGGTTTTGCCTCTTAACTGTATCAAGAATTTACAAAACAAAATGGAACAGACCTGTAGACTGTGTTGCTGTATATTGATCTAAGCGAGTATGATTTCAATGTAAATTTGCAGAGCATGTAACACAACTCTTTCTTCTTACAATTATAACCCACTACCGCACTATAAGTTAATTCACAGATTTTAAATAACACCAAGAAAAAGATGCAAATTAATAATTACTCAAAACCCTAAATGGACCTAATGCACTACAAAATCAATTGGTACTTCCATCCATAACCCTAATGTGAGATGGTCCAAAAGTTTACTTTGGATGCCTCTATTTCTCTCTCTATTTCTCTGCCATACTGGAAACTTCTGTACCCGATCTTCCATACCTCATGCTATTGAATGATGATCAATCTGTAACTCTACCTTTACATAAGGAGAGAGTTTTGTTTGCAGGACTAACAGCATCAAAAAAAATCCTGGTTATGAAATGGAAACCCCCCCTCAAACTTATTTAAATGGAAACAGTTATTTTATAAAGTATTATGATTTGAAGCACAAGGAGCTAAAATAGAATCTATTCAAGCATTGATAAAGCATTCCCATCTAAGAGTTCAAACTACTCCTTTAATTTTTAGGGGGTGAACAGATTTGGAGGACAAAGTAGGGGAGGAGAATACCGTTTCATTAACATGCTGTTTTTCCATCTGGTTGTCTGGACTGTGGATTTCAACACTGTGTACAGTATTAAATATGTGTGTACAAATAGATTATACGGTACAGTAAGCTTTGTAGCTTTGTTTGTGTCTTTTCTTTTTCTTCTTTGCAGCCATAGGGTATAGAGTCTAGGGGGTGGGAGGGTGTAGGTTGCTTTGGTTTGTCAAGTTATTTTGTTTCAATTCACATGGATATTCTTTGCATGATAATCACTTTTGTATTGTGTTCCCTGTACCTTACCAATCTACTTGGAGGGAGGAAAGCATTTACAGTCAGACATCCTCAGGAGTTCAAGTCAAGTCGGTTTTATTTATATAGTATCAATTCACAATAGAAGGTATCTCAGGACACTTTTCATATAGAGCTTGTCCAACAGTGACCCAACTTTTCCCCATGAGCAAGCAATTGGCAAGAGTGGGAAGGAAAATGGGAAGAAACGTCAAGCAGAACTGGGCTCTAGATGGGCGACCATCTACCTTGACCTGTTGGGTTGAGAGAAAAATGGGGAGAGAGAGAGAGAGAGGAGAGACAGACAGACAGAAGCACAGCAACAACAAAAAAACAATAACAGCAATAATGATTATAGAAATATGTTTAATAATAAAAGTGATAGCAGTGGGCAAAAATTATAATAATAGCAGTAGCGGTCGGTATTATTAGGTAACCAATTAGACACATCTACTAATCCAGGGGTCAACATGTTAATTCAGCCCTTAAGGTACCACAGAGCACCGGGAATGCCATAGTCATTCATTTGTACTCATCATGTTACCAGAGCACAAAGCATTTGGATTTTTGGGTGAGGATAGTTTTTAATCACTGCCCCTTATGATTAAATCCATTACATATTACATCTTAAAAAATAAGCTGTTAATGCACAGCGAGGCATGGACAACATAACAGAAGGAACACAATGAAGAGAACCACAGTAAGAAACCAGTGAGAGTCCCCTCAGTATGGTCTGCCAGGCTGTCAGGCTTCATGTGGCATGTTTGTGACGATGCAATGTGACAGCAATGGAGAAAGTGTGCTGGGGGCCATGTCCTTGTTGACATGGACATGGAACCCCCCCCCCCCCCCATACACACAACCAACCCATCAACACACACAGACACCACATCCCCCAGCCCCTGTAGCATTCAACGACCTACATCTGGTGTTGGAGAGTGCAGGGGCTAAGGTTGGCCCAGGCCAGCCAGCCCCCAGCAGACAGTGGAGAGGGTTCATGTAACATGTGACGTGTCTGAATGGCAGGGTACTCATGCTCTGCTCTTTCTGTTGAAATAAATGCCCACAGCTTCATAGGGTACATACAAATATGTACACAATTGCGCCCAGTCACATGGATGTACACGTGCAGACAAGCAAACACTAATACATGCACTTAGACTTAAGAATAGGCTCTAATAATTGCTGCTGAAGATCACATTTGATGACATCTTGTTCCTTGCTCATTCAACTGCACGCTCTGTAAGTTAATCATGCAGCCAGTCAGGTCATCCATGTAAAGACAGTGGACTATGCTGCCAAGGGGAGCTTGTTAGTCTGATTATATCTGGTGGTGTCTCCACAGGAACGTGTAGGCAGGCTTTAGGAATACTGCCACACACAGTAAGCTTAGAGTTAGTCTGTCGCTTGTTATCAAAACATCCGGGTAAATCATCAGAACCAAGATGTTATCGAGCTCCCATCGGCTGAGACATTACGTCTGTTGTTCAGTCCATCCTCAGCTACCTTTATCTTCCAAACCAATGCTTTGCCCCCCAAAACAGGCTGACATGTCATCTGTATTCACACAAAACTCCCAGAATCTTTTCGGTTCAGAAGTGAAGCCGGTTTTTGTTTTATTGTCCAAAAAATGAAGGGACATACTGCTTACATTCAGCAGTGTATTGCATGGAAATGTTTTCAGTCTCCAGCCTGCTCTGTGCACACTGCCTACGAGTCTGCAATTAGACTTCAGAATGACGAGCATCAGTGCCCTCCAGAGAGCCTCATCGATCCACCGCTGAAAATGTACATTGTTGAATATTAATCTAATCAAAGAGTCAAATTAAACCTGAGGCCGCTACACTATAAATAATAGGTCTTTTTCACACGTCCCAGTAGAAGAAGTACAAGTGTATTTGTCATGCTGACTCACTGTTACATTGCTTCCTGGGAAACTCGATAAGAACAGAGACATTTTTCATGTTATTAGTAACACCTGTGCTTTTCCTGCAATGATATGTCAAAATGTCTGCTTTGAAAAAGGCCTAAATTGATTTTTAAAAATCCATAAAAAGAGACAATGTTTCTCAGAACTGTGGAAAGTGTATGGAAGCCCATTACTGTCATAAAAAAGTGAAGTTATGCATTATTTAAAAAAATAAAAATAAAAAAACAACAATAATAACATTTCCCTGGAGTCAAAATTTTGACATTCTAAATTAAATTTATAAGATTACTTTAGTATATATATATATATTTTAGTATATAGCATGAATTAATGCCACATTCCACAGCTTTTTAAAAAGAGTATTATTTAAGATAGTTCACAATGCTTGTCCCTAGATGGGCCTTGAAAGTACATAAAACTCAATAGATAGAAAATACTTGTGAAACTGCACAAGATTCAACAATACATATATTAACCTACATTTAAGTACAAAACTCAACAAAGTACATACAAAGAAACACAAAACACAAGTTTCATTAATTTTTTTATGTATGTCATAATTTGATGTATCTGATGAATAAAACAATAAATATGAGTATTTTAGTTTATGATATGCAGAGTTTTTTAAATCTAATTTTTCTTTTTTTGTTGGCAGAATCAGACTTCTATATCATACAATAGAATCTGGAAATGGGCAATGCAAAACATGTTTTGTTTTTTGTTTTTTTATTAACAAATGAAGTTCAAATAAAGGAAAATCAGACAACAACCAGTCTGGAAATAATCTTCTTAACTTTAAAGAAAAACTTTTTCTGAAAGAAAAAAAATTACTGTGAAAATAAGTAAATAGTCTAATATTACACAAGACTGGCCTCATAAGTTGTTTCATTGAGAAGAAATTCAATAAGAACCAGTGGCATTTTATTTAACAGCCATCTCCACCGTCACTATTATCATTATGTCATGTGTATGTATCTTACATTCTCTACAAAATGTATATTTCCGTAAGGCTTACATTTTTGATAGTGAGACAAGAGAACAGCAGGTATTACCCTCCTTGTTTTTTTCTTCTGAACAAAAAAGTGAGACAGAGTCACAAATGTACAGTTTCAATAGACATGAACAACGCACAAGCTCAACACCAGTGTTTCAGCAGCACCTGGGGTTATTACTGATGCTCACCACACAGTCCTATATATGTACTTGGTAATTAATTACCCAACAGTCTTGCATCATTAAAATACAGATTGCATAAGTCCCACCAGCTGGACAAGTAGGGACGAATACACACACACACACACACACACACATACACACACACACACACACACACACACACACACACACACACACACACACACACACACACACACACACACACACACACACACACACACACACACACACACATCCCTGCAGGTTGATGTTGTTAAGAAGTGGTCTGGACACATATTCAGTGCTGGATCTCACGACAGAACATTATGAATATATGTTTTTAAATGTGTGTACAGAATATTTAAATTAAAAAACCATGTTACATCTCAGATTAATCACAATGGAAAATTGCAGGAAAGGCTGTGCACCACAGTCCAATTTCAGGATGACTGATTAAGCGTGGTCCTGGAATAACTTCATTTAGTTTTCAGGAAAATCTTCTAAAAAGGATTTTTACAAATGCCCTAATGTGGTTGGTTTAAATTAATCAGACTGCACAAAGGAAGATTGGAGATAAGGCAGGACTGACTGAAGCCTTAAATTAACTAAATATGATGTCTTTAGGCTTTAAATGAATAATAGATCGGCTAAAGCCCCCAAAAAATGATTTTATGATTGTTTTTCTTAATTTATGTAATGACAATTTAAATCTCTGCCTCAGTGCTGCTTCATTCATATCTCAGTGTATATGAATGATTGTGTTAAGTTGTGGGTTACATATACTAGTGGCACCTAATTCAGTGGCTGGGCTAAAAATCAGGGACCTGTCTTTTTGCAGCAAAGACATATTTTAAAAAATAACAGTAAGATAAAAAATGCAGATACATTTCTGAGTACTTGCATACTCATATATAGGCAGCAAGTAAGGGGTGCTGTCTGATTAGTAGAAATCTTGTTACAACTTACATGTTGCAACTTCGGTGAAACCTCCTCCATGTCTATCTTACACTCAGCTGCCTTCAGTGGTGGAAAGTATATCTTCTCAAGTACTGTACTTAAATATAGTTTTGAGGTACTTGTACTTTACTTTTTCCATTTGATGCTATTTTATACTCCAACTCCACTACATTTCAGAGGGAAATTTTGTACTTTCTACTATGCTACATTTATTTGACAGGTTTAGTTACTTTTCAGATGAAGGTTTGACACAATGGATTATATAACATGCTTTTAAAATTCAACACATTGTTAAAGATGAAACCAGTGGTTACAGCCTTTTTGGCTTTTGACGTCTTACAAAAAGCAGTGTGTAGTCGGGGTCACATTTCAGATGTCTATGAGTTGTTACTCACATGGTTTCATTTCAATAAATTATCCAATATTTTGCCAAAAATCAAAGATTATAAAAAGTCCAAAATGTGAAAACTATATTGTGTATCAGAACTTTGTTTTTTCTTCTTTCCTCTCACATTAATCATCTCATGACCCCTCAGGTTTATCTGGTGACACTTTGGAGGTGACCATCCCTAGATTGGAGAACACTGGACTAAACTAGCTAACTGTATATAAAGTTGAAACTAGCTTCACCTCCAGCAGCTACAACAGTAACATGCTGCTCTAACACAGAGGCTTCAGTATTGATAATCTAATTATGTCATATATAATAATATATCAGTCAGAGGGACCAAACCACTACTTTTACTAATACAAATGTACTTTTTTCTTGTAATGGAGTATTTTTGCATTGCTGTATTGGTACTTTTAATTAAGTAAAGGATCTGAATACTTTAAAGCCACAATACAGCAGCATTGTGGGGTGAATACTTTAAGTTAAATGCTAAAGTTAGCACGCTAATGTGCTCAGAATAACAAAGTAACATGTTCAGGCGGGGTGCTCACCATCTTATTTTAGCTTGTTAGCATGCTAACATTTGCAAATTAGTGGTAAATGCAAAGTATTCAGTTGAGGATGATGGGAATGTTTTGTTTTACAGGGTTAAGTTATAAATTGACCTGATGGTGGTTTTAGATGAAAAGTTATTGGATCATTATTCTGAGCAACAAATTATTGTTTAAGTTTCAATCTATTCAGTCGTCGAGACATTTCACCCAAAACCTTTGTTGACCTTTGTCTGTTTTGCTCATGGCAATGCAAGTCTGCCACAGTACCAAACACCAACAAAAACAGCTGAGGTATAAATCCTCCTCCCTGCTGTCAGTGTTCAAGTAGATGGACAGAGAAAGGCAGACCATACTGCTGCTATCTACACCCACCCACACAAAAACAGTCAGAAATACAACCACACATCTGAAAATGATAAATTACTAATGTGGATTTGTAATCTAATAGCTGAGCTTGAGGTATTTATTCCTCCAAAGCTTCAAATTTGCCTCTTCAATCCTTTAGTATCAGCAGCTTTCCTTTCATCAACCCTCTGAATATATTACAATACCGAATACTTTTTTTAACACAAGTGAGAGCAGGAGACTGTGTTGGTGCTCTAGTCTTTTTGTCCTCCTGGTGTTTGAGCGTTTTGTACCTGGTGGGTGGTGAAAACCTGTCTCAAACTGATTCTCTTGGTTCTTTCTGTATTAAAGGCTGTCTAAGTGGGCAGTCAGCGGGATAAGCTCTCAGGTCTCGGTGACTCAGCCTCTGCGGATCACTCTCCTCGTCAAAGCCCACTCACTGCCATCCAAAGTGGTCTTGTTTCCACCACCTTTCTCCTATGAATGTGCAGATTATGCAATTTTAAGAGCACTTCGGCTCTGTGCAGTAGACGCAGCTTTCAGCAGACAGCACCGTTTTTTTCTTTTCTTTTCGCTGGCATTGTGCTGACAATCAGAACTGACCACATTCAAGAAGTAATCTGGCATTAGGCTACTGATTTGGGATTTAGGAGGATCCAATTGAGGCTTAAATAGTATGATCTGAAGGACATTGTATTGTGCAGCAATTCAGTTGTCTTAAAGTCTTTATCTTCACTTGTTAAATTCTAACATGTTTTTTTTTGGTCAGAAATGTCAATGATTTTTAAGTATTCCCTCAAATTCTTGTTTTTGAGATACAACAACAATCACCTGCGCAAAACAATTTACAATATGGTAGAAGACTGAGATTCTGTCAGTGATTCCCAATGTCGTGTTTTTCAGTCTGGGAGAGTCTGAAGAGGAATAGCATTATTAAACTTAAATGATTCAGTGGTTTTAAAGCTTTACTCAACCAACTTAAAATCAGGATATCTTGGACTCTGCTGTATTGATTTTTACTGTTCTTTAAAAAAAAAAACTTTCTAGCCTGTCCCAAAACTTTATTCAGATGAAATACCAAATTGCTGGTGTGGCCCCAATCATAGACTGAAGAGGCAAATCAAACAAGAAGAAAGGAAGGAAAGTTTTAAAATGATTTTTCAACAGAAATTATGGATTGATGGATCAGTAATCTACAATCAGGGGTATTTGTTTCCTACAGAGTACTTCTGCAGTTGCCAGTGTGTGGAAAGATTTTGGAATAGCTTAACTAATCAACTAAGAAAAAAAACAAATTACGATTTATGAAAACAAACCATGATAGGACAAACTGTGCAGCTTCCCACCAACTTGAATCCGTTTTAACACCTGAACAGGTGTCACTGTGACAGTGTGTGAAATTAAGTTAGCAAGTGAGCTGAGAAGCTACAAAGGTATCCAAAGGTAAATAATAGATGAAATGTCCAGCTTCTGCCTCTAATGCAAACTTGGTTAGACCTACTGAAAAAAGAGAGATCAAGACTATGTGACAATTCTAAGATTTCGGTCTTGTATGAACCAATTATTGAAACAATAGTCACAATATTTTTTTATAATTGAGTTAAATAAAATCTAGTCAAATAAACACGCAAAATAATAAGTTGATGCCAATGGAGTTAATCTAGATGAATTCTTAACATCTCTGATGCATCACACAATCCTCATGCTGGGATCCACAGAGCTATCATTCTTGCTCCCTGGTTATTGTAATAGTGATGGGTGGCTGGCTATGTGGAGTATCTGGCATCACCTAGTGACAGAAAGAGGAAAAATACAAACTCTATATCAACTTCAGGAGTTTATAGAAGGAAGAATCCTGTGTTGGACATAGTATTGCCAAAAAACCTATCATTTATTTAAACCATAAGTCCTGAAACTTGTTTTCTTTTGTTTGTTTTTTTTGGGTTTTTTTTTAATGAAGTGCTAAGCAAACATAGTCATAAATTACAGCATGTACCACTGACAAAGTTACATTACACACATTGATCCTTATTACAATGCAAAAACAAAGTACTTTAAAGACACCTGCAGAATAAATGATAACAGTGCACAATAAAAAATATGCAAATATACTTTCTGTAAATGCATCAGCAAAAAAAAAAACTGTGACAAAAATCTTTATTCCGAGGGATCATGAGGCACTATATCTCCAGCAGTCCAGTCTTCCCAGCAGTCTGAGGTCTCCCTGGTTCAGTGCGTCTGCATGACACCGTGTTAAGTCTAGGTGTAGTAGATGATCTCTGGTATCTGCCCGTCCTCCACTGATGTACCATTGTTATTTCCAGGTGAGCTAAAAAAGAGAAACGTCATCTTGGTCCCTGTTGCCAATTCCTGGGTCACTTTCTTCAACCCTTTCGTGCCGTAATGGGAGTCTGGGCCCTGAGTTGTGAAATTAAAAAACAAACACATGATTAACCCTCATTGTGGGTATAACAGATTATGTTAATTTGTGCAATTCAGGATTTATTTGAAATAAAGCAGGTTCAGACTAACCTTTAAGGTGGCACATGCAGTGTAGCTGACATTAGGTAGGATTTCTACAGGCTCTTTGAACATCACTCTGAATGTGTTTGCTGTGCCGTCACAGCTGAAGCCTGTGTCGTTCTGCCCGAGTGTAATGCGTTTGTCGCTCTCGATGATCTACAGAACAGGATAATGTATTAGCTGAATGAACAAAAATGTGCACATTTGCCATTTTGCATTGAAAAATGGGGCATAAACCTGTTTGCCCAGGCCACTGATGGGCTAAGAGGAAATATTGTATGTTTAAATATTTAGATAAGTCGGAGCATATCTTACATCATTTTATAAAAAAATGTGTTTCTATTTGGAGAAAACATTGCACTGACAAAGTGGAAAAGATGCTGTTAATGTTGTTTAGAAGGCATACATCTATGCAGATGTTTGTAGGAGAAGAAAGATGTGTTTTATTTTGATCAACATCTTTTGAAGCTCACACTAGTCTGCACCTCGCTGTATGTGTGTGCTCAAAGTTAGAAATTATCAAAAGCATTTTGCATCATTGTTGACAGGTGTGCTGTTGTATGTTTGTTATATTCAAATCCATCAAAGGCAAACAAGCATTGCATTGTGTGATTTTGGATAGCCCGTTCATGTAGTTATTGAGAGCATATATATTTCATAATGAAAATTCTGACACTCAAATAAAATTATAGAAAGTAAATATACTGCAGCAGGTAACAAACGAAGAGATTTCAGATGTGGCTGAGGAAGTTAATCAAGCATCAACTACCATCATGTACTGGGCGTTATTCAAGTAGAGTTGTGCTTTAGTTTTGCATAACTGACAATGAAACACTTAACAGTTGAATATAATTGACCGCTGAAGCATAGAGTCTGACAAAAACAATCATAGCTTTCAACAGGATGTCACAGTCTTCTTCAGTAGGTGGAATTTTCTTTGTCTTCATGACATCTACTGAAGAATATTGTAAAATATAGCTAAAAGCTCCAGGAAAAAAACTACCAAGTGGACCTTGAATTTTGACGTTCTTTAGGTAAGAACTACAGAGTGCTTTATACAGAGTTCCCCAAATAGTTAATAAGTCTTCATTGCAGCTAAATTTGAGTTTAATAGTATATTTGTAGCCTTCTGATAAACAATAAATATCAGGTTTTAATAGAGACATCAAAGAGGTTCAACAATCATAAGGAATATGTAGAAAAAGACAGATATACATTTCTCTCACAGCAGTCATCTCTATAGACCAAATTGCAATGTTGAAACCAGAGTCAGGGTAAAAGAATGAGCACAACTCTCACTTATGCTCTATCTAATCTGTAAAAACAATTGTTATACCTCCGGCTGCTTTGCTCTGTCTACCGTAATGTTTACTTTCACTCTCTGTATCTTCACCTCACTTTCAACTGAATTCAACAAGTTCACACTTGTCCCCACTAAAGTTGTGCAAATAACTTCTGAGAAATGCAAGAAACCTTTAAATAAGAGAAATTACACACCACAGATTGAGAGAAAATGGATTAACTGAAAAGAAGAGTTGGGTCACACCTCAATAGCTTGTTGGTACTGACCAAAATTAATCAAACATTGTTAAGTACCAGAGCTGGCTCAGGCTTGTACCATATTTTTAATGGTTTGATCAGACAACTTGTGTTTTATATGGTAATTCTGCCACTTTTATACCGTTTTTTCTTTAGTCACAGTTCTTATACTACTGCTTGTATTTAGAAAAGCACTGAACATTTGAAAAGTATGGCTAATTTTTTTAATGAAAAATAAATTCAGATTATCTTTCAGAACTGGTTTTGAAACATTTCTAAATGATTCCCATTCATACTGACATATGTAAATTTATAACTCTCCATCACAAACACACTGATGGTATTAACACTTTAGACTTTCTCCTTGGATATCATTAGGCCTTAATGTCAGCAATTACCTGTATGTTGACCTGATAGTCAGTGGGTCCATGTATTGAACCATACAAGCCAAAACCCACTATGGATATTCTTCTGTTTACATTGAATCTAAGAGGAAGACATGGAGAGAGAATAGGAGAGACAATTAGAAGAAGGAACAAGTAACCTCAGCTGTCTGTCAGTCCATTTCCCTCGATGAACAACTGACCATCACAGTCACCTCACCTGATTCTGTCGCTGGTACCGCTGTACCCCCATCGACTCTCAACCTGCTGGAATCTATTAATGCTGCATTCCTCTCCCCTGAGGCAGCAGCGGGGCCTGTCAATGTAGTCGACCCGTGGTTTGGGGTTTACTGTAAAGTGTAAAAACAGATTTACCACCTCCCGATCGAACAATATTCCAGACTGGGCAGGCCCTGTTGCACAAGAAAGAATATCAAACTGGTTTCTGTGGTTTGAGTTGTATGGACACATGAGGAACATGCTGAATATGTTCAGTTATGGCGTCACTGGTCTGAACAGTGTTACTACAATAAAAACAAAAGAAAAAATGTACCATGTTTGTGATGCGCTTACCTGCAGCAAACTCTTCAACAGTCATGAGCGGGAAGCGGATGAGTGGGAGGGCTTTCCCCAGAACCTTCTGTTTGTTCTCCGAGGTCGGGGGAAGCTGTTGTCTGTAACATTCGGCATCTGCCCAGCGTACCACCGCCCCAAACAGACGGTTCTCCCTGATGCTTAGTGTGTCTCTTTCTAGCACCGCACATAAAGTGTCTACACACACACACACACACACACACACACACACACACACACACACACACACACACACACACACACACACACACACACACACACACACACACACACACACACACACACACACACACACACACACACACACACACACACACACAGATGAATTCAGATCCAAACAAGTACAGAATATGAAATGTCACTTTTAGAAGACT
Source organism: Scomber scombrus (assembly GCF_963691925.1). Lineage (NCBI taxonomy): Eukaryota > Metazoa > Chordata > Actinopteri > Scombriformes > Scombridae > Scomber > Scomber scombrus. The sequence goes on along the minus strand of NC_084970.1, from coordinate 27,080,317 downwards.
AACATACCAAGGTCAATATCTGTAAAGCCCTCTGCGTTTATTGCGTCCGCAGTGCTTTTGTCTATGGTGTCTAAGCAGAGGCTGGCGAGCTGAGGCTCATCAAATAACCTTGCCTGTAACAAAAGCACAACAGAAAAAAAACATGCATCATGCAACAGCATCTTATGGTAGATACAAATCATTTACTTTCCAAGCGCCAAAGAGGAATTACAGCACTTTAAATTTAAAGCAATTACATTTATTTTACTATTGGAGAGTTTCAAAATATCTTTTCAGATGAGCACAAAAGAAGTTGGGTGAAATGATGATTATGAAAACACTTAAAAGGAGCGATCAACATGACCTGATTTAGATCATCCTGCATGCATGTGTCAAAAACTGTCTGAGTCTGAGCCAATACTGGTCTTCAAATTTTATAAAAGGAGACAAGCAATGACACTGACAATTTAGAGCACACTGCTGCTTGATAAGAGTCGTATTAGTTGAAGTCTATTTTTACCTTTGCAAAGCTGGTCAAAAAAAAGGAGTGACTTTGATCAGAAAACTACTGAGCATGCAGCCTGAAGGCTCAGAAAATGTGGCACAGCCAGCAGCAGAACCCAAACAAATATAGCATAAACCGAAAATAGAACAACTAATGTCATTAAAATTCAACTATCGAAGGGCGACAGATGGTCTGATGTGGATGCAAAGACAGAAACATGGTTTCATCCTACACTTAAGGGCTGAAGCCAGACAGTTTCCAACAGTTGGAAAGAATAGTAGGATGTGTGGGACATTATGACGCACCAGATAATGGCATAAATGTATTATTACATTGTGTTGCAGAAAATGCGTTTCCAAAACTAGACCAAGATGGTATTTAAACTGGCACTCCTGTCCTGACTTAATCTTATTTTGCTTCATTACTCTCTCAATTTTCCAAGTAATGAGTCTGGACAAGCAGAGTTTTGCTTTTCTATGTTGACATTTGGAAATACCAGCCTCTTAAACTTCTGCCTCCATTCCTGTACAACGGAGGTGTATACTGCTCAAAACATAAAAATAAAATGTGAAAGACAGAAATGTGTCTCTGGACAGAAGGTTCCAGTTATACTGACATCACAGTTTTCATAAGAATCATTTCTTTGAAAGAGTAGTTCTAGTAAAAACCAAGACATTATTTCTACAAATGTCATTCTTCAATGCTGTGACTCCACAGCACCACATATTAAATTTAGTTCATTTCCTTTGTACTGTGGAAAAACTTACAGGCAGAAATCTTACAGATCCACAAACCTCAATACATAAAAAAACAAAAACATGTACACACAAAGAGCTGGGCAATCCGGCCTATAAATAATACTGGTGTATTTTTTAGGCTATATGGCGATTCACAATACATATCTCAATATTTTGTCTCCTCTAAACTACTGTTAACTACTAAAATACTAAATAAACTGCTTTTACATTAAGTTAAATAAAGTACCATTGTAACAGAGTTAAATAAAGTACTGTTATAATGACAGAGTTCAATAAAGCACTGTTACAATAGAGTTGAAGTACTGTCATAATAGAGTTGAATTAAGTATTTTCTGGCAGTGTGAACGACAATTACCTGAGTGAGGAGCATGAACGCATTGTCGGCTCTGAGGTGCTTGGTGAGGAACTCCACACAGTGACCCTCCAGCGCAGGGACAGCGTACTTCTTCGCCGTGTACAGAGTCGTCATAACAGTCTCTGGACCAATGTGGACCTCGTCAGAATACAGGAACCTGCACAGAGGCAACAGAACAGTGTTTAGAGTCAGATATTCACAGTAATCTACAGTATATTTCATAAATGTTTCCCCACCACATTTTAGGCTGACTAATCTTAAAATGTAAAAATGTAAATTTGCAGAATGTAAGTGCCACCTTTATAGATAATATGTCTTAAAAACCAATAAGGCTGAATAAAGAACCTCAATACTGTTTTGGTATTGAGGTGACTGAAATGTGTCTGAAGCAATGACTTTCAAAAAGTCACACAAAACAACTGGCATAGAATATCTGGTCAGATTTATAGTCTTGTTTACTTCTTTTTATGACATACTTCCTGATTTAAAACTAAAATTTTGCAAACTGTATTTTATTTGTGCAAAGCTAAAGCTGCTTGTGTTCAGAACATTTAAAGAGCTTGATCCATTGGCTATTATACTATATACTATTTTGATAATCAATTAATAGTTTTTAAGTCCTTTTTTTGGCCTTGTTGCCTTTATTGGACTGTTGATAGTAAAATGACAAACAGGACACAAAGAGATGGGTATTACATGCAACAAAAGTCCCCAGCTGGAATTGAACCAGGGATGTTGAAAATGGCATGTGCAGTAACCAGTCGGCTTAAAGTCATTTTTCAAGCAAAATCTCTGTTTGCTGCTTATTTAATGTGACAATTTGCTACTTTTCTTAGACCCCGTTTGGTGTTAAAATGCATCTCGGCTGATCAGATCACAACTGGACAATGCTAAATACAAAGTGTAAGCGACCACCAAGACGCACTGTGATCCCATCACTCAAACCACTTGCTGAGGTGATCTTGGACACATTTGATCACATATCTTTTGTAGTGTAAACACTGTTGTGTCCTGATGCGTCCCCAACCAGCACCAATGCAGAATGTGGTGATTGTTTTGGTGATAGTGCCCCAACGCCAAATTACTTTGTCGCATCAATCTCAACAGCTGGAAGAAAGAAATCTGGCGTCTGTGCAGCGACAGATTGATGTTATAACTGTGCATGGGGCCTTTGGACCTTCTTGTGGAAGTCATGAAGGCACAGAACACAAGTGGTCAGCTGGACAACTTGGACACTTATGATACACACAGGTGTGAGTGGTAATGTGTCTTGGCTGTCCATTTGTTTTTCGGATGCCTGAAACGCATTTTAAAACCCAATATAAACAACCCTTGTAAATTCAATATGTTTGGGTTTTGGAGTGTTGCTCGGACAAAACAAAACATCTGATAATGTCACTTAGCACTCTGAGCAAATGTTAGGCATTTTCCATATTTTTGGCATTTAATTAACCAAACCAACTGTGACTAATGGGGACAACAATTTTTGAAAGTGGTCCAGTGTTAAGCGAGATCGTTGCAGCCAGTAGATGCTAAACAGGCTGCAATGTAATCAGATGGGGCAGATGTCAATGCATGTCCACTAAAAGTGTTTGTAAGTGTTTGTTTTTGCCACTTTACAGGCACAGATTTTTATTGTAAGTGTCTGACAGCATTACACAAAGGACCATTACCTTTCGCTTGATCTGATCTGTTAGTTTTTGTGTCTAACCAAGTCCCGTAAACGTTTAGTTGTCCTAATCAGCGAAATATTCAGGCATGGCTTTAAAATTTTTTGAGATAAAACTAAGTTATGCTTTCTTTACTCAAACACTACAAAGTCAGCAGATACTTTTTTTGGGGGCATCACAACCCCCACAAAATGACTCATTTCCATTTGATCCGATCACATATCAAAAGTGTATAAGAGCAGCATTATTCAATTGTTTTATTCCCTTTATAGTTAGCTAGAGGGTTGAACTGGAAGTTAGTCTCCAGTGAGCATCCATCATGGGTGCATTGGACCCATAAAGCGTGCACACTAAGTTTACATTAAGTGGCATTTTTGGCTTCACAGGAATGAACGGGCCCAACCTCCAGCACTGTATCCTGATCTCTTTATACATCCATGCTCCTCCCTAGCTGATTACTAAAGTCTCGCGAGGCTGCACAACTTGGCTTAATCTGGGAGTCCACTGCAAAGACGCATGTGTCATTGAATTGGTCAGTACTTCTACACCTGGTAGTGGTTGGTGAAGTTTGACAGGGTTTTTGCACAAGAAACCTGAAAGGCACAGCCTGATTGTGGGAAGGGAAATCTGTACAAGCAACAATACATCTGACTGCAAGCATACAGTTTGAACAGAGGCAGAGCACAAGCAGGGGCTTTTTGAGTGCGAGGGGAAGGGGTTTTGAGGAACAGAATAACAAAGTGTGGGCGTGATATCAATAAATCACACTCTAAAATTGAAAAAAACAACAACACACTCTTGAATACACATGGGGGTCACCTGTCCTACCTAAGCAGGGCGAGGAAGGCTGCTGGCTCCACGTCGGGCAGCTCTATCTCAGCTGAAGTTGTGGCCATCCCTCCGTTGAACATAGCATCAAACACGGCACTGCCAGCGGCCAGGACGAACTTATGGGCCGGTATCCTCTGGGCCTGTCTGCCTTTCCCCACGATGAACCGGACGTCGCTGAGCAGCTCGTTGTTGAAGAGGAAGGCGAAGCGCTCCTTCAGAGAGCTCTTCGTCGCCTGCCAATTGTACATGGGCTCCCGGTGAAGGCCGAGGACATGCTGGGAGGCGGACGGGCCAGCAGCGGCAGCAGCAGGGGCAGCACCGGCGACGGGCACCGTGGAGAGCCCCGCCGCTGCATTGGATGCTGCAGCCTCCTGACCGTCATGGTTGGACGGTAAGCCGCCACCGACACCGCTCCCGGTCGCCATAACTTAGCTCTTATCTCGTCTACTTGCACACGGGTCCGTTCATAACACACAGACTCACACACGGACCGCTACGTGCCTGCAGCGGACGCCATCTCTCTCTTGATGTTGTAGTTGCGTCGCTCCAGAAATGACGCATGCGCACTTCCTCCAAAACAGGTTTTGTTTTTTTGCGTTTGTATTTTTATTTCTTTATTGATGAGTGCAGCTTTAACAGACATCCTCAGTGTCTGTTCATATTTCACTGCTTTTATGCTTGACATTATGCTGTGAAGATTTCATTCTACATTTTAAAGGGAACAATGGTAATTGTAATACCCTTCCTCTAAATTCCCACCTGCACCACCGCTGGAGCATTGTTAACAGCTGTATGTTTCCCCCTTGCACATCTGAACAAACTATAAATAAATAAATAACAAAGACAGAACAAAGGAACATGGAAGAAAAAAGGAAAAAAATGGGAGGACAGACCTTTAAACATTATTTTCTTTCAACTTTATTGCTAAATTCAAATGTGACAAACAGACAAAAATCACAACAATGCATAGATTTTTTTCACACCTTGTTAGATATGCGAAATCATTTTTTCACTTGCGTGCTGAAATAAAATAAGAAAACATGATTTTTCCAGTGTCAAATATATTATATTTTAATATTTTATTTAATATCCAACAAATATTTTAAAGATAAATTCCAGTTTATTTCGGCCATATGTATTTCCCATAAAAGTGGCCATTGTGGTTACATGTGTCATGATGATTTTGCTCTCTCCAGCTCTGTTATAGAAATCTTGTGAATTCAGTAAAAGGATTTTATCGCACACAATGAAGAACATTGGGGCAAGCTGCTGAAACTCTTATGTGTCCAAATAAACATGATTTTTTTTTATTTACATGAGTCGTTTCAAAAGTTTATTTCTGAGTCAGAAGAAAAGTGAACACATAAACTAACCTCCTGTAGCTACCATTATCTACAAAATAAATCTATATAATAATAATAATAATAATAATATTAATAATAATGATAATACTACAGGCATCACATCAGTGTGAAACTTACAATAAACTATTAAGCAGCAGTAGACTGTAAAATGAACACAAATAAATGAATAATCAAACAGATACAATTAATGTAATAAAATACAAATAAAATAAAAATGTATTAAGAAAGAAAAACAGAGTGCTACACAAAACGAGACAACTGTTGGTCCCTCTATGAAATAATTCAAATCAATTTATCTATTATCACAGTGTTGTTACATGAGTATAGCTATTTTTTGTTCTTTGTGTATATTTACCCTCAGCCAATCAATAAATCAATCCATAAATAAATTATATTACATTATTGAACATTACAATTTTTGTGACAATCATACAAACAATGCACTCTGTATTTGATTTATTGATTCACAATTTGTACTATGCTATTGTGTTTGTAATTTTTTCATATCTGTTCATATCTGTTTCATAAGATAGGCCTATACATACATTCCTTTAAAAAAAAAATGTGAGTATGAAACAACTTAATTCATTTATGCTGTGATCCTTGCAGTCAGCTTGAAGTTATCCATCCAACCACTAGATGGCAGTGTGTGCATTTCCCCACTAAAACAACACAAACCTTTTTCAATCTTACAGAACTATTTATAGGCTGGTGACAATGAAAAACAAACAAATGATAAGGATCATCGATTCTGCTAAACAGGATTAGCAGTAATTAAAGCTGTGATATGAGAACATGAATCATCAGTAATGAGAATGAATGATGGGACAGCTGTGTGTGTGTGTGTGTGTGTGTGTGTGTGCGTGTGTCAGATGTAGAGGGAGATAAAGCGAGACAGACCAGAATAACAAGACTGAGCATGCATGAGTGAGCGACTCTACAACTTTGTGCTGTTTTGTTAACATTGTTAGACACACAGTGACTTTCTCCTTCCATTCCTTGTAATAAATATGAGGCGTAGTCAATATATGAGAGTTTATTGCAGCTAATTTTAATTAAGCTAATTATTCTCGGAACAAGGAAAAAAACGCTGAAACCTGGTCCGCAATGAGCGCGTCTGCAGGGACGGGGGTGTTCATGCTCTCCTTGGTGTCAATCCCCATCTGCTATTTCTTCAACTCTCTCATTTACAGCAACAGGTGAGATAGAAAATCTGAGCATTTTTTGAATACCTCTTAATTTTTCTGCCACTACGAGAGTAATAGAGAAAAGGCTTCATTAAAGAGAGCCACCCAAACAATGTATATCCAGACAGACGTCTGTACAAATGTGTGTGGACACACGAAGTAAAAACTGCTCAGTTGTCACCCAGCATCTTTTGAAAGAATGTGTCAGATTTTTTAAAATATGTTTTTTTTTAATTGATTGTAGTGCTGAAGCTTTCTTCTTTGCTGGGTGTGCAGCACTCATCATTTTGGCCATTTCAGCCCGTTTTATACTCCAGAAGAAGACTCCAGCTGATCCACTTTTCTATGGTATGAAGTCACTTAATGTATGTTTCTTGTTGGATTCAATTTAGTTTAAACTGAGAAAGATTTTTTAATATCCAATCAAGTAGAAATCCAAGGTTTTGTGTGAATTATATTAACAACCTACATAGTAACACTGTAAAAAAATATATTTTATGCTTTTGTAGTGTTTTATGTAAAAAAACATGTGGAGTTAAATGGTAGAGAAGTGACAGACAGTACATTTAGTTTGCCAGGTGTCCACCTCATATATAATGTGCAATGTCAACCTCTGCTGGCAGTAGACCCTGAGAGCTTGCTGTAATAAATTACATTTATTAATCTGTGCAGTGTACGCAGTCTATGCATTCCTCAGTGTGGTGAATCTGATCATCGGCCTGGAGCAGGACAACATCATCGATGGATTTGTGACATTTTACATCAAAGAGGCAAGCATTGTGCTGTGTAGTCCTGCATGTGTATACAGTGTCTATAGGCTGATAAATATAACGGTTACATCTCCCCTGTGATTCAGGCAGATCCGCATAAGAATACTGCACATGGGCACATGATATCCTACTGGGATGGCTGTGTGCACTATCTCATGTATCTGCTCATGATTGCTGCCATTACTTGGGGGTAAGTGCTGCATTGTCTTCAAGGCTATCTATCTATCTATCTATCTATTGATCTATTGATCGATAGAGCGATATATCGCTCTATCTATCTATCTATCTATCTATCTATCTATCTATCTATCTATCTATCTATCTATCTATCTATCTATCTATCTATCTAACTGGCTAAGAAAATGGCTGTGTTATGTGGTTTGCACAGGGACAGTTACAGAGCCATTGGACTCTACTGGGTAGGATCTTTTCTCATGCGTGCCATAGTCTACATTCTTGGGAATGCTGTGGGTAAGTACACTAAAAATAATGAGATACTTTTAGATAGCTAGTCCATGTAAAACCCTTACACATATTTTCCCTGATTATCCTACAAAGGCCTGAATAGGCCTGAATATTATTGCTCTTTTGTTGCTTGGAGTTGAAAAAGATGCACATTTTAGGTGGTACTTTCAGCTTTTCGGCTTGTTTCTTTCCCATACTGAGATTGTTGTTATCTTACTGTACTCTATCTCTTCCTAGGGAAATATGGCACCGAAATTGGTCCTCTCTTTTTCCTTCACATGCTGTATATCTCAGTGTCCATCTGGGCCTGTTTCCGCATCTTCAGCCAGCCCTCCACACAGGATGTTCAGTTAACAGTAAGTCAAGATCAAAAGTTCTTCTATAGAAGAGACTGTTGAAGTTTCCCACACATGGCTTTTAATGGATTGTAGAGAAATGCAAAGTGTGCTGAGCAGTTTTCAATCATCAAACATTAAAGAAAGGACATAAGACATAATAAAGACATAATGAAATTATACTGTACAACAGATGTCCGTAGTATAGTATAGACAGTCTGTAGTATAGTATATTGTCTATTTTATAGTAGTCAATGTGCAAGTCATGTACGTGCAGTAATGAAGGTACTCTACACTGTGTCTAAAAAAGACAAGTTCACCTTGGTGTTGTCAAACAGGGAAAAGAATAAGCCCCCAAATACTTAAGAATCTTTTTAGGGAATTTGGTTTCATAAACTGCAATTTTTTTGTCTCTATGAACGAACCAATTTCAGTCATCCACCTTTGAAAATGTGCAAGTATTTTCAGTCCATTACTCACTGTGATCAATCTGAGCATCAGTGATGGTTGTATGGTTGTAGATGCAATGTAGATTCTGAACAGCCAAAAATGTTTGACTGGTACCCTGCTAATGTAGGACAGAGCTCTGATTCTGTACGTCTTCATTGCTCCTTCTCTATCAGAGCATCCAGGAGGCCCAGAGGACAAGTTTGCTTAACAGACCTTTGGACTTGATGTTCATTATCTACCTCATCCCTGCTCTGGCTTTCTGTGTCTTCAGAGGACTGGTAAGACACACTGAGACCATTAACTAACTTCTTCGTGTAGAGTGCCTTTTTATTTCCAACTGTTTATGTTTTAGGTTGTCCTGGACTGTCCCAGCATATGGTGTCAGAGTTACACACAGCATTATGAGCCTTACCTGAAAGACCCTTCAGCCTACCCTAAAATACAGGTAAGTGCATGGTCACTGACATTATAAATCCCAACACTGCTATTACACTGATATTTGAATTAAGCTATATTAATGTTTGTCAGATGCTGGTGAGCATGCTTTACTCCGGCCCGTACTACGTCATCACTCTCTACGGGCTGTTGGTCCCAGGATGTGAGTGGATGCTGGATCTAACCCTTTTACACTCAGGGGCACTGGCACAGGTACGTACAGTAGTAATACTAGGGGTCATTGTGGGGGACAAAAATATTTAAAACATCTGTTTTTTTAAAAATATTGTCTAGTATAGAATGGCATCTGTGTCCAGAATGTGTATACATTTAAACTAGGAAACCAAACATCCATCCATCCATCCATCTTCTTTCCTCTTATCCGGGGTCGGGTCGCGGGGGCAGCAGCCTAAGCAGGGAAACCCAGACTTCCCTCTCCCCAGCCACTTCGTCCAGCTCTTCCCGGGGGATCCCGAGGCGTTCCCAGGCCAGCCGAGAGACATAGTCTCTCCAGCGTGTCCTGGGTCTTCCCTGGGGTCTCCTACCGGTGGGACGTGCCCTGAACACGTCCGGGAGGCATCCTAACTAGATGCCCGAGTCACCTCATCTGGCTCTTCTCAACGCGGAGGAGCAGCGGGTCTACTCCGAGCTCCTCCCGGATGACCGAGCTTCTCACCCTATCTCTAAGGGAGAGCCCAGCCACCCTACGGAGGAAGCTCATTTCGGCCGCTTGTACCCGCGATCTCGTTCTTTCGGTCACTACCCAAAGCTCATGACCATAGGTGAGGGTAGGAACGAAGATCGACTGGTAAATCGAGAGCTTCGCCTTTCGGCTCAGCTCTCTCTTCACCACGACGGAACTGTGCAGAGCCCGCATTACTGCAGACGCCGCACCGATCCGCCTGTCGATCTCCCGCTCCATCCTTCCCTCACTCGTGAACAAGATCCCGAGGTACTTGAACTCCTCCACTTGGGGCAGGATCTCATCCCCGACCCGAAGGGTGCACTCCACCCTTTTCCGGCTGAGGACCATGGACTCGGATTTGGAGGTGCTGATTCTCATCCCGGCCGCTTCACATTCGGCGGCGAACCGATCCAGTGAGAGTTGGAGGTCACGGTCTGATGAAGCCAACAGGACCACATCATCTGCAAAAAGCAGTGACCCAATCCTGAGGTCACCAAACCGGAACCCCTCAACGCCCTGGCTGCGCCTAGAAATCCTGTCCATAAAAATTATGAACAGGATCGGTGACAAAGGGCAGCCCTGGCGGAGTCCAACCCCCACCGGAAACGAGTCCGACTTACTACCAGCTATGCGGACCAAGCTCTGACACCGGTCGTACAGGGAACGGACGGCCTGTATCAGGGGGTCCGATACCCCGTACTCCCGGAGAACCCCCCACAGGACCCCCCGAGGGACACGGTCGAATGCCTTTTCCAAGTCCACAAAGCACATGTGGACTGGTTGGGCAAACTCCCATGCACCCTCAAGGATCCTGCAGAGGGTGTAGAGCTGGTCCACAGTTCCACGACCCGGACGAAAACCACATTGCTCCTCCTGGATCCGAGGTTCGACTATCCGACGGACCCTCCTCTCCAGTACCCCCGAATAGACCTTACCAGGGAGGCTGAGGAGTGTGATCCCCCTATAGTTGGAACACACCCTCCGGTCCCCCTTCTTAAAAAGAGGGACCACCACCCCAGTTTGCCAATCCAGAGGCACTGCCCCCGATGTCCACGCGATGTTGCAGAGTCGTGTCAACCATGACAGCCCCACAACATCCAGGGCCTTGAGGAACTCCGGGCGGATCTCATCCACCCCCGGGCCTTGCCACCGAGGAGCTTCTTGACCACCTCGGCGACCTCAGCCCCAGAGATAGGAGAGCCCACACCCGGGTCCCCAGGCCCTGCTTCCTTACCGGAAGGCGTGTCGGTGGGATTGAGGAGGTCTTCGAAGTATTCCTTCCACCGATCCACGACGTCCCGAGTCGAGGTCAGCAGGGCACCGTCACCCCCATACACAGTATTGACGGTGCACTGCTTCCCCCTCCTGAGACGCCGGATGGTGGTCCAGAACCTCTTCGAAGCCATCCGGAAGTCGTTCTCCATGGCCTCACCGAACTCCTCCCATGTCCGGGTTTTTGCCTCAGCGACCGCCGCAGCCGCCCCCCGCTTGGCCTGCCGGTACCTGCCTGCTGCCTCCGGAGTCCCACAGGCCAAAAAGGCCCTATAGGACTCCTTCTTCAGCGTGACGGCATCCCTCACCGCCGGTGTCCACCAGCGGGTTCGGGTATTGCCGCCACGACAGGCACCGACCACCTTGTGGCCACAGGACCGGTCGGCCGCCTTGACAATGGAGGCGCGGAACATGGCCCACTCTGACTCAATGTCCCTCGCCTCCCCCGGTACATGGTCAAAGTTCTCCCGGAGGTGGGAATTGAAGCTCTCTCTGACAGGAGACTCTGCCAGACGTTCCCAGCAGACCCTCACAATGCGTTTAGGTCTGCCAGGTCTGACCGGCATCCTCCTCCACCATTGGAGCCAACTCACCACCAGGTGGTGATCAGTTGACAGCTCCGCCCCTCTCTTTGCCCGAGTGTCCAAGACATGCGGCCGCAAGTCCGACGACACGACTACAAAGTCAATCATCGAACTGCGGCCTAGGGTGTCCTAGTGCCAAGTGCACATATGGACACCCTTATGCTTGAACATGGTGTTTGTTATGGACAATCTGTGACGAGCACAGAAGTCCAATAACAGAACACCGCTCGGGTTCAGATTGGGGGGGGCGTTCCTCCCAATCAAACCCTTCCAGGTCTCACTGTTGCTGCCGATGTGAGCGTTGAAGTCCCCCAGCAGAATGATGGAATCCCCAGAGGGAGCACTTTCCAGCACCCCCTCCAAGGAGTCCAGAAAGGGTGGATACTCTGAACTGCTGTTTGGGCCATAGGCACAAACAACAGTCAGGATCCGTCCCCCCACCCGTAGGCGGAGGGAGGCTACCCTTTCATCCACTGGGGTAAACTCCAACATACAGGCGCCAAGCCGAGGGGCAATAAGTATTGCCACCCCTGCCCGGCGCCTTTCACCAATGGCAACTCCAGAGTGGACGAGAGTCCAACCCCTCTCGAGAAGACTGGTTCCAGAGCTCTTGCTATGCGTCGAGGTGAGGCCGACTATATCTAGTCGGAACTTCTCAACCTCGCGCACCAGCTCAGGCTCCTTCCCCGCCAGAGAGGTGACATTCCACGTCCCTAGAGCTAGCTTCTGCAGCCGAGGATCGGACCGCCAAGGTCTCCGCCTTCGGCTGCTGCCCAGCTCACACTGCACCCGACCCCTTTGGCCCCTCCTACGGGTGGTGAGCCCACGGGAAGGGGGGTCCCACGTTGCCTCTTCGGGCTGTGCCCGGCCGGGCCCCATGGGTGCAGGCATGGTCTGACATCTACATGACAAACATGTAGATGTCTTTAATTTGACAATATATTAGTGAGACAGACAAAATACTGAAACGATGTGTGTGTGTGTGTGTGTGTGCGCTCTAACCACTCGACCACCTGCACGCCAGTTGCTGTTATTTTTCATTATTCAAAATTGTATTTAGAAGCTAACTCCAACAGATTGGTTAGCACAGCAAAGTTTAGGAAGTTAGAAACCAAATAGTCTGTCCTCAATTGTTGAGGTAACTCAGTCAGCACAGAAATTATAGACTTACGGGATGTGGAGGAGTCAATTTCCACAACTTCCCCCTACACTGATGATTAGGAACCGGAAAAATATTACCGTACTGCACACAGGAATACTGTATGTTCAACCAGGTGTAAAACAGGGATACTAGTGTGCATGTCAGCATACTCACCCATTGATTCTCAAACCTCTATCATTGCCAGGGTCAGTTATTCAGTGACTTTCATTGTTCACATGTACAAGATTTCTTTTACCCAAATGACATCATCGTTCCAGGAAGATTAGGTAATGCTACATGGAAAATCCAAACCCAAATCTGGGCATTCATTTCCCCAATTTTTCCCCTAAAAAGAATGGTCTCTGTTCAGGTTCATCTTTAGTGCAATCAAACATGAAAGTCTCTGCATGAACAGGTATGATATGAATATACTTATAGCATATACAGAACATGTTTAAATCTAAAGATGGAAACTTGAAAGAGTGGTGGGAGCTAGTGTGCCAATCACACCTCAACAACACAAAGCAGCTATTGTGTCAGAGCTACAGGCTGACACATCGCTCACTGATGTGATAAGGGCAGAAGCTGACTTCAGAGAGGAATGGTGGTATTAATGGTATTCACTTAAATGTCAGCTGTTCGACCAAGCTATAAATACGACAGTTGTTGCTCCGGCAGCCATGGTTGCTATGAGACATGTCATGTGTCTAATTTTCAGTGACTTTATATGAAATGGCAACTGTCAGAAGTATGTTAAGACTGAAAAATATTGAAGAATGAGTGGCGATACCAGAGTTTGACCAAGTTTTATGGTTCATGACTTAATTAGAGGAATAACCCATGTAAAAACGACAGCCAGCTAAGCTGATTTTGTTGTTTTTACTTTTCTTTGGCTCTTTCGTTGGTTTGAGAGATGTTCCTTTTAAATCCATAAATTTAAGGTGTAGGAGGCAAAAAACAACAGTTTCTCCACAAAAGCTAGTCTAATTAGACCATAAAGCAATGCATTTACATATATGAGGTTTTCCTCTTTATGAGGGATTCTCATTTCATTTCAATTAGACTTTATTAAAACATAATGAATCAATGATAATGTAATACTTTAAAAACAAAAAGATGTATTTAAAGTTTTGCAAAAAAGAAATTAGTAGGTCATTTAGGTTCATTTCTTTCAGATATTAATGATTCATCTATTACCTTGTGCATTTTGTCATAAAATTGTCACATAAGGACCATGAAGCACCTTTAAAAATAGGCAAAATCTTATTAGCAAGTGATACAATGAAACTATGTTGTGTCATCTATTATCATTGTCTTTCTTTTCTTCACTCCACAGGCCCAGTTCTCTCATATCGGTGCGTCTCTTCACACACGGACGCCATTCTCCTACAGAGTGCCAGCTGACAGCCAACCTGTTTTCGTGCTGGTCAACCTGCTGTACGCTCTGGTGCCTCAGGCTCTGTGCTACCGCTGCTCCACCAGTCCTGCCTTCTTCCTCAGGCCCACACCAGACAAGAAAAGTGAATGACAAAGAGTGTTAGGGGGAGAGGGAGAGAGTGTGTCTGGGATGTCAAGAATGCCTAAATAAAAGGCTGAAGTACTTGCAAAGAACTGAGGAATGTTTGACATTTTGCTTAATAAATGAGTTTTAAAATTAATTATAAAAATGGCTGGCAAAAATGTTTCTGTCTAACCAGGAGTTGTTGCACTAATTACAATATAACAGTATTTCCTAATTGCTTTGGCACACTTCTTGAAACAATTTAAAAGTTTTAACCACTTAATATGCATGTCCACAAACAGCTCATACATGCAGCAAAACACTATAATTAACCTGAACAAGGCTGAAAGTAACTCACCCAAATCCTTAAAATCATGTTTCAAAATTAAGCTATCGTGTCAAATAATAAGTCATTGCAACTAAAATGACACATTCCTTTGACATTGTGTAAAACCAAGGTGGTCAAAACTGTTAGATGTTTTGTCAGAATGACAGTGGACTGGTAATCTCCTAATTTCCAAACAGTCTTGACTGTCAAGTTTTCACTGAAACTGAATTCCTGCTGTACCAGACTGATATTGATATATATCTGAAGTTAAATGACTGTTATTGTGTATCAAAGAGAGTACTGTATAGATGCTGATTTCTAGAGTACAATATTTCACATTCCACTTTGTAAAGATTTGCATGTAATGTGAGGAAAAAGCATTTTATTTTCCTGCAATGGTCACACAACACGGTACAATACAATAAACAGAAAAATATCTGAAAACTGAAACAAAACATAGGCTGCATAGCATATTCTATGGTATAGTAACAAAATAAAGTTACAGTTCTCATCAACCTCACCTCATGCTCTCTGTGCAGCATAAGAATAATCTTATCCTCTGCACACTTCTACTGGATCACTCAACACCAATATTACTCTTGTATGTCATCATAAGCAGAATGTATTGCAGCAAGCAAAGACATTTGATTTTGTGGTCAATAATTGTATACTTTTTACCTCTACGTTATACCTCTGTTGCCCCCGTCCAGTGCTCATCTGAGCAAGCCCCTCCACTCATGACTTACACTTGTAAGCTAATTGGACTTCAAGTTTCACCTGACAACAAATGCATTAATTTAGCAGACTTTATGACTACTCCATGATTACACAATGAACACTGACTCCACCCTAACTGCTTGTGGCAATTTGCACTGGTTTTTGCAACAACTCTTAGTTGCATAGAAAAGAGCCAACTTTGCACCAAATGTATGCCTTATGTCTTTATTATTGCACATTTTGTGTAATCCTAAAGTAACGGAAAGTAATGAAGTTGCATTACTTTAATATTGTGGTACTTGGATACGTTACTGACTACATTTTTAACAGATAACTAGCAACTGTATCGGAACACATTTTTAAAGTAAACCTCCCAACCCTGTCTGTTGTGCACAACCAATAAAATGTAAAGAATTTCATATATTGTTTTGATGACTTCAATGGTCATTTGAGAATTGAGTGAAAGCAAACGAGAAAAACTGTGAAGTGTGTGTAAAAGAAATAGCAAGAACAGGACAGCACACACAATGTTGGGACTGGCGGTACTGTGTATGGGATTCAGACAACTAGGCAATATTTATCCTCTCTTGTTGACAGTAAAGTTTCTGTGCAGTGCCTTTTTGGCAGTGTTTTGGCAAATAAAGGCACCTTTTAAATGTGTGTGTTTCATAAATAAAGATGGTCGTTAATGTGTTTTATAGAATTCACACTGAAGGAAAATTCAATTATCGTTGATAATTGTCCTTTTATTGAAACTAATACTGCTAGCTCTAGATATAAGCATACTTATCTGATATATTTATATTAGGAATATACCATATTAAGACATATTATTACAATATTGCACATAAGTAATGCTTAAACTTAACATAGCAAATGTTTGGGTAATCTATACTTGCCGTGACAAAAGCAGTCAAAGTGGAAAAATGGGCTGTCTCTGATGGGAAAACACCCAGGTGGCAAATATGAATGAGGAGGCTCAGAGACAGAAAGACACAAAATAATTTAGTTCACGAATTTCTCCCACCAAAGGAAAGAAAGAGTAGAACTAGGAGCACTAGGGGAAACTGTTTAAAAATAAAATAAAATCGTTGGATAAACTGGAGTAAGATCAGAATAAGAGTTTTATTAGTCACAAAGTCCAGCTGGTGGCGGTAATGCCAGCAGCTGGACACCAGCTTAGCCGCCAATAAACACTACAGAAGAAGAAGATGACAACGGAAGTACTTAGTGCATCTTTTCCTGTGTGGTTTATATGAAAACATACCTGCATTCAGCCAACTGAAGTTTACAGCTAACAGAAGTTATTCAGTGAAAGAAGTAGCTTCACAGACTAACTAAATGCAATTAGTTAACACATGTAAGCTAAGAGGAGTTATGGTGTACTTTTTATAGACGTATTGATAAGAAATAATAACATAGCTAACGGAGGCTAGCTGTAGCTGTGATGGCAGCCTGCACTCCTCCACTGCTCTCTCCTCTTGCGTTAAGGTGCGTGTCTTTGTGATCGTTTCATACTGCTTGTTATAATGGGATGAATTAAGATAACATACGTAAGATACAAGTAGCATAAATGCCATTACTATGCTGTAAAATTCAACGTATTAATGTTATTGCTGCAACAGCTTAAAAGACGAGTATGAAATCAGTCAGGAGCTTAGATCAATGTTTGAACATGCTTTTCTTGATGTAATCATTTCCTCCTGTTCATACTGACTATTAGAAGATTTCTTCATAATGCAATTACAATGTAAGTGATAGAGACTAACACCCACAAGCCTCTTTCAGTGCAAAAATGTATTTAAAAGTTTATCTGAAGCTAATGTGAAGCTTTAACTGAGTCAAATCATGCATAAATATCTTTTAATGTTACAGTATTTTTTAGTGCCAAAATCCCTCTTTTTGTTACTATACTTCCACAGCAGCTCAACAGGGAAATACACACTTAAAAAGCAGTGCAAGGTAAAGTTGTGTTCTTTTACTAGTTTAATCTAACTGTGCTTTCAACTTTCATTTCTTTCACTTCAGTCAAAAGCAACGCAGAGCTGCTTTGAGGAAAGAAAGGAGAAAACGGAAACGACAAGCTCTAGCCCAAGCCAGAGAATGTGGTATGAAGAGAGCTGTCATGTTGGCCTTCCTGTCAAAAAGTAGTTATCTTACACTGTCCACTGTTATCTGTTACTGACACCCTCAACATTTGTCATAGATTTAAAAAATGGAGCAAGCCAAGAAGAAGAAGAAGTAGAAGAAGAAGAAGAAGCAGCAAATGATGAAGATGTGGAAGATAATGATATTGCTAAGGAGGAAAGGTAGGATATAAATACGGAAAATGACAACTAATACTAAAAATGTTACTTTGCTGTCCTGTATAACGTATTCAGTGATAAGCAGTACTGACATCTTAACTTGACAGTTCAATTCATGTCTCGCTTGTTTTCTCAGACAGCGGCTACATGGCGAGTGGTTGGAAAGAGAGAGGCTTGCTCAGGAGGAATTCAGGCTGCAGTTTGAGAGGGAGGAAGCTGTGCGGATAAGAAGAGAGGAAGAGGAGGTAACCTACCGTTTGTTTTCATACATCATGTTACGACCCCAAAAACACCTAGGGGAAGACGGAAGTAACAGCTGAGATAACCAGGGGAGAAACAAGAGGACAACTGAAGTAAAAGTACCAAAACCAAGGATTTAAAACCAAGGGGATGAGGGGAGTAACAGTGATGTTACCCAGGGTACAATGAAAACAAGACAATTGGAGTTAAATTAACACAAATTAGGTAGGCTGAGAAAAAAGAAAACGGCACCAAACACAAAACACACACAGCAGCATGTAACACATCATAAGGAGCTTGTAGAATGTAAAAACTAACTAATGATATACTGAAGGTGTTAGTTGAGTCCAGAGTTAATCACCAATAGCGTGTTGGGTCAGACCACACCTGACATTTCATAAAGTTTTAGCTCTGCTTACACATGAATGAGACACACTGTCGCACTGCGTGAATTGTTCCTCTATTTACCACAAACCCTGGCACCGTAGTTTATTTTGAGTCAATCCCAATTACACTACTAACTACACTGCTATAAATTCTCAGTAGTTGACCAGATCTGTATTAATTAATTGGTGAAAATAGACCTCAGTAAATGCACCGTTTCCTCCTGTTTGACTAAAAACTACAGTGCTCAGCTGTTGTAGAAGATTACTGATGCTTTTTATATAATGAAACTCCACATCTTGAGTTGGAACTAATGCGTTTAGATCTGAGTACCGCAGGCAGGGTCTGAATCTAACAAGTTGTTGGTTTGGTCATTTTACCAATTTTTTTAACAATTAAAAAAACAACAAGGCATTAGGTACATAGGCATAGATGAATTGCAATCTGATTACATCCATTGTTTTGCCACAGTATGTGTGTGATTCAAAGACAGGAAGGTAATCTTCATCACTAATCTAATAGCAAGAACGTTTCAGCTCCAAAAACAGTAACTAAATTGAGCTTAATTAACATTTTGAAGAAAAATCTAACTACATCTACATTTAATAAGGCGTTTTAGCATTTGCTAACATTAGCCTAATTGACTACATTATCACTGATGATGATAATGATATGATCATTTACAATTTACTTCTAAATTATATCAATAATTGCAGCTTGCAGCAAAGGGAATTACTGCCATCAGTTGGGGCTGGTTGCTATGGTGAATAATTGGCTAATTGGTGGGTGCACCTGAGCCTGTTTGACAGAGGATTTGAAATAAAATGTATTTTAACCGGCTTGATGTCCTGTTTTGTCCACAGCGGATGATAAAGGAAGAATGGGATGCCCAGCAGAGGAAAGAAAAAGAAGAAAAAGAGCAGAAGCAGCAGGAGAAGCGAGACAGAGAGGTGAAACGGGCCCTAGGAGGATAAAACAAAGAGAAATATATCCTCTTCTACTTAATAAGTATTTATACAGTCCATCCAAAAGTGAAGATTTAGATAATCATACAGTTAAACATATCTGATGATTCATTATTTTCCTATGAAAAATGTATTCTTGCATTATATCTGGTTGTTTTTAAATGTTTCCTTGACTGCGTGACACAAGCAGCTATCCTTAACAAAGATACACACAAAGAGAAAAGCCCTTACCAACACCTTCAGCTCTCACAACAAGGATGTATCTTTTACTTTGTTTGAAAACAGTCCGTGAATTTGCTCTCCAAAAGTTCATGAATCTTGAAATGATCTTCGTAAAATGTAGATATTTTTTTGTGCATATCACCCCTTGTGAATGTGGTCTTAACCCGCAGTAGCAGATATGCTGCAGTATGTTGACTTCTACTCATGTTCACCAGCCGTGTCTTTACACCATTTGTAGGAGGCTGTTCAGAAAATGTTGGATGAAGCTGAAAATCAGGTATAACACACATGAATGTCACATGTTACAGATTGTTTTATGTTTTATAATCACATATAATACACTCATTTGCCAGTCTGTTAGGTACACCAACAGTTCAGCTATTGCAGTTCAATACAACATCCCTGCTATACATTCTGCCCTCATTTAAGTAAATGGGGTGGATAAAATATGAGAAATGCAATGAAATTTAAAATCATAGTAACTACAGCCTCTCAACACCTCTCCAAAACATTTTTAACAAATTGAAAAATGAAGATAGTCAAAAAAGGGATGGGATTTGCTGCAGAGCTGTTGTATTAGTCTGCATTAGGTTGAGCTAGGTGAACTTTCTAAACTGGCACATTTGTTTAATATGCAGGTAAAAAAACAGTTAAGAAATGTTTCTTGTGTTGTGAAGATATGTTTAGATTAAAGCCAGGGGGTTTTTGTAGAAAATCTAATGGAAACCAGCCTGTTTTTACCAAGTTCCTGGAGTTCTAGCATAGCATTTATACATGACATGGACATCCCCTCAGTCAAAATTCAAACAAACGTACATTAAAAGTAGGACTGTACTGTGGATTTTACAAATTCATCTAATGCCAATCAAGAGTGATTTACAGTGACTGCAGCACTACAGGGTTGCCAAACCTCCAGACCATCACAAGTAGCCTACAGAAGAAATGAGGAAAAGAAAATCACTCCCAATTTGCTATATAGTGAACTATTGTATATGGCTGCCATTGTTTTGTTTTGTGAAATGTATGCTCCCAAATGCCCTTAAAAAATCCACAATGGAATGAACATATTCGTTTGCATGTTATGTTCACTACTTTCTGCTGACAACCTCACAATACGAAGCCTGTCAGTGTCAAAATCATTAGTAAGTGTCCAGTATCTCATTTTAATGCTCAATGTAGAGTAAAGCACAGAGTGTCTGTTATATAGGAAGCAGTGAATGAATGAACAAAGCACTCTACATTGTTACCATGCTAACTTTTAAATAAACTCGTCCATTCATAGATGAAGAGTTAGGATCAATAAAGTAACTAGAGTTCAGTCGGGGAACACGAATCTGCAGAATCAGATTTTATGTTAGTCTATCCAATAGTTGTTGAGATATTTCAGTCTGGACATTGCCAGTCCCTAGAGCCACATCACTAAAGTGGCTAATAAAAACCATTAGAGTCTGTTGGTCGATATTATGATTCCCTGACAAGCCTTGTGACCACAGAGTGACCTTGTAAGAGAAACTAAAAGTGCAGAGGTACATGAAACTTCAATCTCATTCTAAGTGTGAAATCAAACCATAAATAATATATAATACTTTTTTCATGTTGTCACTTCCAGCTCGAAAATGGAGGGCCGTGGATGAATCCTGAGGCTCCAGTGAAGGAGAGCTCTGAGAATTATGGCACAGAGCAGGACGTCGCCAACTGTCCCTTCTTCTTAAAGACCGGGACATGTCGATTTGGAGACAGGTACTATTAGTTTCTCTATTTACCTGACTCAGAGATAATTTCATAAATCTGTATCCACTACTTTGAACAGACATGCAGGTGCATTAAAGAAATCTTTCCCCCCTTATGTGCTCTTTCCTTTTTCATCTTATGAGTCCAGATGTTCTCGGAAGCACGCTTATCCAACAGCCAGCCCTACTCTGATGATCCGCGGTATGTTTGTAACATTTGGCATGGAGCAGTCTCGACGCGACGATTACGACGTAGATGCTAGTTTGGAACACAGCGAGGAGGAGCTTCAGGAGTCTTTCATCGAGTTTTACCACGACGTCCTGCCAGAGTTCAAGAGTGTTGGCAAGGTGGTGCAGTTCAAGGTAAGATGAGACCAGGACAAGATGCTGTTCAGGAGAATGTTTAATCCCTGTGTCGTGGTTAAATTATTACCAAAATATCTAGACTGAAATACTTTTACTGACAGCTTTTTTTTTCTTTTTAGGTCTGCTGCAATCATGAGCCACACTTAAGAGGAAATGTTTACATCCAGTTTGACACGTAAGACATCAAAAAAACTGCTCCTCAAACCTTTTCAAACAAATAAACTTTACTTTGATTTTTTTTTTTTGGGGGGGGGGATGTAAATCTCTACATAATTTGTCCTCTTATCTGTCATAGAGAGGAGCAGTGTAAAGACGCCTTAATCAAGTTCAATGGGCGGTGGTACGCAGGTCGGCAGCTTCATTGTGAGATGTGTCCTGTTACACGGTGGAAGAATGCTATATGTGGTGAGTTAATCATTCAAAGTGGTGTTACTGCATAGAGAGGCTTATTTTATGTATGATTCACATTTCCTGCATGTCTTTTGTTTTCTTTCCTCAGGATTGTTTGACAGACAGAAATGCCCCAAAGGGAAGCATTGCAACTTCCTGCATGTATTTCGAAACCCTGGCCATGAATTCTGGGAGGCTGACAGGGACCTGCACATGTCGCCCGACCGCAGCGTCAGGGGGAGCCACAGAGACTGGTGGCACTCGGAGCGTTACGGAGACCGATCTTGGAGGCAGCGCCACTGCAGCAGAAGCCCGCCGAGATCGGAGAGATCCCACAGCAGACGAGAAGATGACAGGCGCAGGAGCAGGAGCAGGGAGAGGAGGACCTCCTCACAGCAGCAGAGAGAAGACAGATGGTCGCACAGATCCAGATACAGTGACAGGAGGAGCGATAGATATCGGAGCAGAAGTAGGGACAGGTCCAGGAGTAGAAGTAGAGACAGAGAGCGAGACAGACGGCGAAACAGGAGTAGAGATAAAGACAGAGAGCAAAAATATTGTAATCAAAGTGAAGAGAGAGATAGTAAAGACAAAAATACTCATAAAGAAGAGAGAGACAGGTCTAGAAGCACAAGCAGAGAAAGAAATAAGCAAATCAGAGAAAAGAGCAAAAATCGGAGCCCAGAGAAACCAGACGAAAATGAGAAACCCCCAGATGATGATGATACTAAAACACGTCATCGCTCTAAAAAACACTCCAAAAAAAGCAAGAAAAAGAGTAAGAAGAAGCATAAGAAGAAAAGCCGTTTGTCTGAAGGGGTGACTTCATCAGGAGAGTCAGAAAAAGAGATAGAATTGGATGAAGAGAATGTGGAGAAATGTTCTGCAACAAGTCTGAGTCAGGACATAAAAGAAACAGAGCTGCTTCAGAAAAACAGCAACTTAGATGGAAGTTCAAGTGCTGACGGTGAGAAAAACTGTAGTCCAGATGTGAAAAGTGAAAAATCTGACACAGAAATCCAGAGTGAGCTGACAGGAAATGATGACATCTGTGCTTCTTAGTGGCTCTTACATTTGAAAATGTGTACATTAACTATGTGAATATATGGGAAGTAGCTTATCCTTTGAACAGATCTATGCTACACCATTACCCATCACCAGTATGTACATATGTGAATGTTTTGCTGTCAGTAAATGTTTGATGTTGCTTTAATTACTGAACACCTGACCAGATGGATTTGTGGCTCTGAGTAAAAACTATTAAAAAGAAGATCCAACAAGTGTTTCTTTTTAGTACATTTATTGTTAATACCTTTCAAATATATAAGAAAAAAATGTTGGCAAATGTGTTGGCAGTGTTAAATACAAAAGTAAGTGATTTCGTTTGCACAAACAAAAGATGAACTTGTTGTTTCTTTGATTACTTGTGATTAACAAAAATACCTTGTGGTTTTCATTTTTCTGATACAAAAAAAAGTGACTGCCATAAAGTTTGGAATGAGCATCTCTTCTTAAGTTGTGGGTTTGTTTTCCTGCTTCTTACGGGCAAGTGAACAAGCTGACAGTAATGAGTAGTTATGATGTACCCTGATATGTGCAGTTACTTTTCTCACTGAGTCAAAAATAACTAGTTCCAGCTCCATAAAGAAACACGTCTTCAAATGGATTGAAATAATTTCATAATACTGATATATTGTGGCCGAATCACCCTCAAAATACATTTATCTTCAAACATCCTGCAGTGCTGAATCCCTTTTCTGCCATGTCAGCCTTCCTTAGACACCATTAAGAAGGTAAAGCACAGTGTTCTTTGGTCATATATGTTAGTCTTTAAGCCAAAGTGTCATAAAACATAAAATAGTGTAACTTTTATTTGGGTCACTATCCTATCCTGACCTAAGACTAAGTGAGGGACTGACCTAAGACTTATCACCAGAGGTCATTACAAAACTAAATGTTTAACAGATTTTCTCATCAGGAAAGTAAGTGCAGAAAAATAAAGACAACTAAAGATGTCACAAACATGACACTACACAGAAACAGCTATTTTTTTAAGCACAGGTAAACAATCAGTTTGAAAAAATAAGAAAATATGAAATTTCACTTGTAGAGGGGAATCACCAAACACAAACTTCATGTATACATTTGTATTGATTATGGGCCATTGTTTCATTTCACTTATTTGATGGGTGTATAATGATTGTGTATAGTTGATTTGAATAGTGTCAGTGATTCCCATAAACCCCAAGCTTCACTTTCTGCTTCATGTTTTTTTACATTTGAGTCACAGGTAAACATTCAATTTTCTGAGAAATAAATTGCAGATAATCTTTGAAAAACTCAGAAGATTGTTTTTAAAAATACTTGATCTTAAAGATATTTCCAAAATCCTCAGATTTTTCTAAAGAAAATTTGATATTTAGGGAAAACATTTTCTCAAGTTGCAAAACAACACCTGAATCGGAATTGCTAAATTTGCCCAATTAAATTTTGTGAAATCAAATGTTTTAATTTGTTGTGTTAACTTATATATAAATATAACTGATTTCTTTCCAAATTAAATATTTTCATTAACATTTGTGTCAAGAGTTTGCTTGTATTTTACAAAAAGAGCAGGACATCCTGTATGTCTTTCTGGCTGCATTGAATAGGACATTTAGTTGCAACTTCAGAACGGTGTAAATAAAACTTTTGGAGTAAAACAGTTGAAATATTTTTTGATCCAGATAGTCAGAAGAGACTTCAAATGTTTTGGTAATACACAAATTGCACAAAGTACAACTCCTTCAGCACCTTAAAGTTCTTAAAGCCAAACAGCACACACATCTCTGCAGCTGGTGGATGATGTATGATCTAAAAATGATGCTGGAGTTGTTGTGTTGACATTGTTGCTACATTGTTCTCTGTGGTATTTTTAAAGAAGTGAGCATTGCAACAAGTTTCAAGAAGTGAGGTGTTTGAAGAAGTAGTGAACTAATCGTTCTGCAGAATATAGTGAGGGAGCTTGTACATAGGAGACACATTAAACCACAGCTGGCACTACATTAAAAAGGACATTACAGGATAGTACAGTACAGAATAATACGGTACAGAGATGGTGATTATATACATACAACACTGACACAGTGACCAGGAGAAGACAAGAAAGAGACATGAAAGTTGCCAGATCTGCAACTGGAAGAAAGAGGTAGCGTGATGATCTATGTCAGCCCAATTTCCTCTAAAACGCTGCGTGGTGCCTCGGCCTCCTGCAGATGAGGAAGAGAGACACAAAATGGACATTTGACTTTGCGGGGCTGAGTCATAATTGCTAGTTATTAAATCTTTGAGTGTGTGTGTGCAGACAGGAGGCCTCTCCAGCAAGTTAGAGCTTTCACAGGCCTACAGAGTCAGCCATGTTGTAATAACAACAGTGCTGCATGCTTTGCTAAAAATAAATCTCTGAGCACTGATTCTGTCCACTGTAAATGACCACAGCTGGACAGCAATGCAGACACACAAGACAGCACATGTTCTGGTGCGCTAGCACAAGGGAAAAAAGTATAAATCAAGCACTGCTGGTTTAAAAATAAACGGCAGGGATAGATCAACATCTTAGATCTATACTTCTGTCTGGTTCAACAACACAAGCTAAAGCTGCAAAGATGAGGTGATGGACAGAAAATGAATCAGCAACAAATTAGATGGATCTATTAATAGTTGTTATTATTAATCATTTTTTGACCAAAATTAGCTGTTTTTTGCTTCTCAAATGTAATGAATGAATTTCTATCTCTTCATGATCGTAAAGTTAAATATTTGTGGTCGGACAAAACAAGATGTCCAGTTGGGCTGTAACAAGTTGCAATGGACATTGTTCCACAACTTTCTGACATTTTATAGATTAAACAAATCATAAATCAATTGAGATAAATCACTCAAAGATTAATCAGTGAAAATAATCATTAGTTGCAGCCCTACTACCATTCACATAACTTTGTTATTGTGATCTATTGTTGAAGCACAGTACGTACCTCCTGCAGCAGGTCGGCCTGCTCGATTGCCTTCAGCACATTCTTCTTGGATGTCTCCTGCGCCTCTCCACCCAGAAGGAACTCATCCAGGATAAAGTAGGCCTTCTCGAAGTTGAATATAATATCCAGCTCGCACACCTGTGAGGCCGCAACAACACAAAGAGCAGCAGATCAAAGGAGATCCTGTCCTGACTGAAAATCTAGGATTTCTTCTGTAAATTGTGTCCCCCCCCTTGACACCATCAGTCAGCATATCACGTGTGTAATGATTAAGAGACTTACACTGCCAAAATACTTGTCCAGCAGCTCCACATATCTATGGATTATCTCCAGGGTGATCAGCTCATTGTCCTGATCCTCCACTGCGCAGCAGAAATACAGGCTAGCATATCTAGGACACAGAGAGAAGGAATAAAAGGCATCACATGGGTTAACAAGGCAGTGATGTCTACTTTAGGGCATTTTCCCACTTAGAGCAGCAAGAAAGATGCATTAGTGAGACTGGTGGCAAAAAAGTGACATCATTACTGTCCAAATACAGGTCTGCCAAAAAATAATGAAAGAAATCACAGAAACTGGACACAGGCAGGCAACAACTGGTCTCTGAAGATAAAACTAAGTGTATACAAGTATTCATGCTCTTTTGTATTACTGAAAGATAATTTAAATTAATTAAGCATTAAGATAAACACATTTTCCAGTGTTTATCCTATAAATGCCATAAAGCTTTAAAATGTGCCTTTTCTAACTGAGTCAACAAGAAATTAACATAATAACCTTCACACAGAAAGGATTATTGCAGATATTGAAATGGAGTAACTTATTATATATCATCAAGATGTAAGAAATCCCCAGTACTGCAGCATGGTCCTGTCTCCTGGCTGTTTTGTTGTTTGTTTGAACACATGAACATTTATCAATTTGTATATTTACGGCCCAGCAATCGTACAGTATGTCCAGGACAAATCAGGGACTCCTTACACATTTGTATGATTGTTCTGCAGTTGTTATGAAAGAGGAGGTGTATCGTGGCACACCAGAGGGTGAGATCTACCTGCCAGAAATCTTAGTGATTGACCAAATAATCACTGAATCATCCTTGGTTTTCACAAGCAGCCCAACACAGATACCTAAGTGATATAAAAACAAACACTGACACATCCCAGCTATTACTAATATCATCCTTTGATATGCTTGGTATAAGAATCTTTACCATCAGAGAAGAGCTACAACGATTAGTAGAATAATCAATTAGCCATCAATTATTTTGATAATAGATTAATTGTATGGATTTTCTGTTTTTTTAAGTCCTCTATGAGAGTAAACTGAATATCTTTATCCATCTGAGGACGTCACTTTGGTCATTGGTAAACAATGATCTACATTTTTTATTTTATGGACCAAACAACGTGTAAATAAAAGTTGCAGCCCAAAATCAAAATGAAGCCTGTTTAGACCACAGTGAAATGTTTGAAGGTTCAACAAAATAATCTTAACTCAAGATCACCTTGCTTGCTTTTTTTCTAGGACTTTAAACCACATCCTACTGTCTAAACCAGCAGATAAAAGGTAGCTCCCACATTTCATGATAAGAAGTTCGCCATCAGTAGTATACTGTAAATATTTAAGCAGTGACTGTGCATAAACTCATACTGAAGATGCCACCTGGGGAAGAGGTAGTAATGGACTGTATGCATGCTTCCTTTATTCACTCACCTCTTGTACACAATCTTCAGGTCCCTCCACTCCAAGAAGCTGCACATCTTGGGCTTCCTGGCCAGTATGGTCTGGACCAGGTCTCTGGAGATCTTCTTCCTCTCCTTGTCTGATAGAGGCACATACCACTTCTGTAACCGCAGCTTTCCCTGCCGGCTGAACAACAGCATGAACTGCATCTGAGGGAGGAAAGTTCAGTTGCAAGTTAAGCATGTGGTGAGAAACGAGAGGTTAAAATGATTTTCCAATATGTAGAGGGCGGATGAAATGAGAGGAAAGTATAGACGAGAGGGATGGAGAGGTCAGAGAAATGCTGTAGTAAGTAAGAAACGCCCCAACAGGAACTACATGCATCATTTTCGAGGATAATATGATCTAACCACCTATTAAGATTTATTTTACATCTAGTGAATTACACGTTAAGGCCTAGCACAAAGTTTCATTAGCGTATGTTAGCTATCCTTGCTAAATGGAAACATTTTAACACCAACACCACGTTATTATGTGTCATTTGCGCCCCCTCCCGCAATGCTCAGCTAGCTACAGTCGATACTAGAAGTAAACACGACTCTTTACCTTTCACCTGGCCTTCGGTGTGTAGTCACTTGGACGACAGATAACTTCAGTAAATTCAAGCTGAACACATAACCGGGGAGAGAGAGAGCAGATCCTCTTGTGTAGTAGTTGCAGGTTCCTGTGCAGCTGAATGCTAAAGCAGCTAGCTGACGGTGGTTGACGGGAAGCTGCGCCCTGATTGGCTGATAAAACCACAGCGGTGGAATCTGATAGGCTGAAAGATTCCGTTATTCGTTACGTCGCTCCTAGCACGCACACAGCCGTGGCTTCGTGGTAAAGTTTGTCACTGATAATAATATCATGAAAAATCACAGTTTACCCTACAAAATGACATTTTTATACGCCTGTGAACGTGATATTCCTACAGAAAGCTTCATGTTTACTTTTACAGTGATGGGAAATAACTAAGATAAAGATAAGATGTATCTTTATTGATCCCCCTTGGGGGAAATTCAAATTGACACAAGCAGAACAGTGGAAAAAAGTAGCAGCCTAAGGGTGAAAGTGATTAAATTAAATACTATATACAGTAAACTGGATCTTTCAGAGGTCCCTGGCATGATATACATGTGTGCAATGTCCCTGGGATTAAGTAAGGACAGCATCAGTCTTTTTTAGTGGGAGTGGGAAGTACTGGGAGCTGTGGTGTTGTACAGTCTGATGGCTGATGGCATGAAAGAGCCCCCCAGCACTTTGAGGCATATGACTGGATGAGGTACTAGGATACAGTGCAATTACAGATACAATTTGTCTTGATTATTTACATCTACTTTATACTTCCACTACACTACATGTCATCGGGAAATATTCAGTGGTTATCCAGTGGTTCAATGACTACTTCCATTTCATGCTAATACATTACGTTTCAGAAGTACATGTGCTTTATTTAGGCCACTTTGCTATATTTATGCAGTTTATGCATGTTTTGTCATTCACAATAATTTAAACTATATGTAAACTGGGTCTTTAAAAGTTTTAATAAGTTTCAAAGACCCACTTATACAGGCATGCATTTATGTAATATTATGTAATTGGAGCTTTTTTATTTAATTTATTTAATTTATGCTTGATTATTGTTTTTTTGTGTGTTATTCTTTTAATATTGTATTATGTGAAGCACCTTGTAACTTCGGTTTTGAAAGGTGCTATAGAAATAAAGTTTATTGTTATCATTATTATTATTATTATTACCATTATTATTATTATTATTATTATTATTAAGTAGTTCAAATTAGCTCCACTTTGACCAACTACAACATGCAACCAACTACAACTGCTTACATATTATTGCTTCAGTATTATATTAATCCGACACCGACATAGACCAGTCTGCATAATCAACATTTTTACTTTTCAAATTTTAAGTAGATTTTTTGCCATTTATTGATTTTTTACTTTTATTACTAAGAATAGCCTTATAAAATAATAATTATAATAGACAATATGTCTGTGATTGTGAGAAGTGGAAAACTATATTTACTCACAACAACACATATTTACTCAAGTAGAGTGTTTAGAACTTGTATTTCAGTGTTATACTACTTGCTACATTACAAACTATTTGACAGCTATACTGTAGGTACATAAAATACAATTACAAAACATATGATGAACTTAGTAGAAAATACGATCCATATATGAAGTGAAATGGAAACGTATACCTATATGTTATGCTACCTTTATAGCCAAAAGCCCATTGTAAGACTTTGTACTTTCTGCTCTCCATGGGAACATGTCCCCAACAAGTACCGTCACATGTGAGCTGTGGGATTTGGTCACTGTAACTTCTCTGCTCATTAGACAAAGACAGACAGGGAAAGGTCTTAGGCAGAAAAGACAGATAAGGATTCAGATATCAACTCTTAATTCTCAGACTATGGTGTGACCCAAGGCAGTGTCCCAGGACCTTTGCTGTTCTCAATTTGTTTGTTTTTCATTTTGTTCTTTGTCCACATCCCCTAAGATCCTCCACAGCTACTCTTAACTGTTCCCAAATTCACCACAAAAACCTCTGGGGATGCTGCTTGTAGCCACAATGTCCCAAAATATTTAAACACTCTGCTTTTAAATACTTGCTCTGTGGACAGTTTTACATGACAACACAAAACACATCTTTTTAATATAGCCTATAACTAGCAACTGTCTGTTTTAATCTTCTGTCATTTCTATTTAATGACTGTGTGATTGTGTAAATTCTAGTTTATAAATAGTAACACTCATTTTCTTCCTTCCTCCTTGTGTATACATGTGGTTATAAACTTGCATTTTGCTACAATGACAGAAACATCTTTGGGAACATTTTTAATTTACATTTACTTTGATATTTTTGTTTGGCTCATGTCCCATCTGCTAACATTGATGGGGTGGAATTTATCACCTGTACTGCAGGCAGCCACCAGGGGGCGATCGAGATGTGTTGGCTTCACATTTGGGGTGCTGTCACAACCATAGACATATTTACATACAGTCAAACGCTTTGAACCTTTGACAGGGAGAAATAAAGGTCATATGGCGCCCTCTGTCGACAAATAAGGAAACAACAGGAACATAATGTATTTTTCAGGATGGATATACAGTTGACTTCAGGCTCACTCCCTCTTGTTGCCATCTACAAGGCCTGACCGAAACCGGGACTGGACCGTGTGTGTGTGTGTCTTTCTCTCTCTCTTTCTCTCTCTCTGTGTGTGTGAATTCTGTGTGACTTCAACGTTACATGTTGTTGTGAAAAACAGCTGGATGCTACTCGGCTAGCCAGCTTAGCAGCTCCGTGTCTGCAGAGAGCGGTGAAGGTGTCAGATCCGATCCGCGCTGCAGCTGCTGGAGGATGGGCTCAGTGCCTGGTAGGTGACGGTGATTAAAAAAGAGAAATCTAACCCTTTCCGCCGTTCTGAGACAAATAACAGTGCTGCTGTGCACTTGTTCAGACCATAACTTCCGCAGTGATCAGTGAGGATGAGGAGCCGCAGTAACTCAGGAGTGAGGCTGGATGGGTATGCCAGGCTGGTCCAAGAGACTATCCTGTGCCATCAGGTGAGTCACACATAAACATCTGGATGATATACTGGAGAGCAGTCAGCGCTGTCAACTCATATTTATTTGTATTTACAAGCATGACATGTCCACTTTAGTCTACTTTCATATGATTGTGAGTTATTGGAATAATGTCCATCATTTTCTACTGTAAAAACATGTCAAATATGCAGTAGTATGCATGTTTTGTAGTGTAGCAGGTTCAGGTTCAACCAGTATGGGGCTGCATAGAAATAAACAAGGCGTGAGCAAAGTTCAGTCCCAGGAATAGGCTGAGGACCAGGAAACTATGTGCTTTTATCTCTCAGCACTCACACATTCAAATGCTGACAAAGTTTAAAGCTCTGAGCCAGATGGTGCACAGCTGATGGAAAGCAGAGCTGACTTTCTTTTAACACAGTATGTGTGCAAGTCAGGGTGTAGATTTAGTTTCAGGAGGGAGGGGACACAATGAAGTCTTGAACCAATAAACTAAATACAAATGCTTTATTATTAATGTCATAACTACTGAAATTACATTGTTTATTTTCTATTCTGTATAATCTTCTTAGTTTCTGTTTTGAAAGTAGTAGGATTCCGTAACTTTTGTGTAACTCTGTTATAAAGCTAACTCCCCACTCTCCAAAAAATGACCCAATAGTTCCCATAAATTAGAGAGCTGTACGTCTTATTAGTTGTGTTTAGAAAGTACTGCAGTACGATCAGTGACAGATTAAATTAGTTGGAAGCATCTGAGCAGTTGGCAGATGAACATATAGGTTTCTACAAGAAGATAGTTTGTATTGATCATATTCTGTATCCACAGTCAGACTTCCACCGATCACCTCCAGCCAGAAGGTTAGAGCAGCCTACCTGAGAAATAAAATGCTTATCTGTGGCCTAACAGAGACAAGTGTCTTTGATCTAGAGCACATGAGCTAATGAACATTTTATTAACTCTTACAGTCGCACTTTCTCTTATCTGGAAACTAAAGTGGTAATGGTGTGGACAAAAATAGGAGTTTGAAAAGTCTCTGGTGTAAATGACACCCCTGTGTGTTTGTTTGTTTCTCAGAACCCGGTGACAGGGTTACTTCCTGCCAGTACCCAGAAGAAGGATGCCTGGGTGAGGGATAATGTTTACAGTGTCCTGGCTGTGTGGGGGCTGGGCATGGCCTACCGCAAGAATGCAGACAGAGATGAAGACAAGGCCAAGGCCTATGAATTGGAGCAGGTGTGTTTGTCACAGAGAGCGAGAGTGAGCAATGAGAAGTGGAAGGGGGGGCGTGAAGGGGTAGGGGGTTAAAGTGTACAGCAGTGCCTGTTTGTTCTACCGGTTATGTTTGGTTAAATATTTAAAAGTAGCAAGCTTTGTACTTTACACTGAGCTTCAGTCAGAGTCAGTAGAATCTATATAAACTAAAACTATATAAAACTAAACATTTTGCTCTGAGTAACTGTTAACATGTGTAGTAAAATGTTTATGATAAATAATCAAATGAATACTGCCTGAGAATAGAGAGTAAGATACAGCTCTGCAGTTTTAATTGTTTATTATAAGGATTTGTTGATTGAAAAACTACTTGATAACAATTCAGTTATTTAAGTGGGTAAAAATATCATTTGGTGGCTGCAACCACACAAAAAATTGCATAACTCTGAGTTTGCAGCCATTGGAGTAAGTGAGCATATTTAGGACATCACTTTTATTTCTTGTGATTTGTGGTTCGTTATTATTCACATAATTTTTTTAAATTTAATGATAATCAATAAAGTTACTGACAATTTGTATATGACTATAATATAATTTTGCTTTACTGTAATATCAACACATTATCATGGTTGTTGATCCACAGAGGGACAAAAGTTGATTATATGGAATAGTGCTCAACCTCTAGGACACGTTAAGTCAACACAAACACAAGAGGTGAAATGTGTGGAAATGTAAATACAGTCACAGAAGACTATCAGCACTTGTCGTCCTTTTTTTCCCCTTTTCACAGAATCACAGCATAGTTTACTAGATTGAAAAATATACTTCAGACAACAGGGAAGTTTTATTAGATTTTTGTAGTTAATTGATGAACTGATGAACTGTTTCTTGGCAGAGTGTGGTGAAACTGATGCAGGGACTCCTGCAGTGCATGATGAGACAGGTAAGACACACCTGTGTTCACAGTGAGTGTTCTCATGTTCATCTGTGTTTGCACATATAAACATGGAAACAGCTGTTGTGGGAAAGTTTTGCTTCGCTCACTCAAGACCACACAAAGACACGAGAGAGCATTAAACATTATTAATTGTTGATTGCAGTTGTAAACACTGTACAATACATTCCAAATCAGAAGAAATTATACAAATTTCATGTAAGCCAAATGCAAAAATATTATTATCTCATATTTTTGGAGAGAAAGCATGTTGTTCAGCTGGCTCTTTCTCTAAAGACTACAAACATAAACCAGACGGCTTTATACATCTACAGGTCCCTAAATGGACACCACAAACTGTCACACCTTCTTACAAACAGATTCAGTCATAGGATCATCTCACAGAGACCTCATGGTTGATCGAGGTAGGGTGTCTTTACAGATATGCAGTTGACCCCAAAGGTCAGTAAACAACCCTCAAATAGAAGCAAGTTGAAGAATTCAATGAGTCTAGGAGTAGGATATCTTCACAAGCATATATATCAGAATTGACATAGTGACTCTGTTAACAACAGTAGCCTTCTAACAGTCAGCGTAAAAATAGACAAAGCAGGTTGATAAGTAGATCAGCCGTCTATTGACACACTACACTGATAACCACTATTCAAGTCTCTCTCTCACAGCTTGTCCAGATGTTTGGACAATGTCTGCTGTTATCTGCAAAAGCATGTTTTCAACCCAGTGACATAGAAGTTTCAGACAAACAAATCAGTAAGCTTAAAAACAGAGACTCCAGAATCTCTGGGATGTCGATGAGTCAAAAACCTTTGTAGTAATATGTAAATGAGCAACCATGTTAATGTTATGTCCTGCATATGATAAAAAACATCAAGTCTGAATGTGAAAGATCCAAATGTTCATGTAAACACATCTTCAAAGTCTTAATAAGAGAAAAAAAAGTTCACTAATATATAAATCTGACATTGTGGACTTTGAAAACCTTGAATCATGGATCTGGGGTCGAAGACACTGACCTTTAAATGGCAGCTTCCCCTTGCAAATCCAGCAAGGAACCTTTTAGTTGCATGTCTCTTGTGCAACAATGGCTACAATGCCCCCAAATATCCCACAAACAAAAACAAAAACACCTTCAACATCTGCCATATCCCTTGTTGGTCTCTTCTGGGGGAGATTATAAACCACTGAGCATTTGCATGTTCACATGTCTTCAGGTGGCCAAGGTGGAAAAGTTCAAACACACTCAGAGTACAAAGGATTGCTTGCACGCCAAATACGATACCCCTACCTGCGCCACAGTGGTCGGGGACGACCAGTGGGGCCACCTGCAGGTGGACGCCACCTCCATTTACCTGCTGATGCTGGCAGAGATGACAGCCTCAGGTAGGCTCTGAATGACACAGAGTGTTGCTTATTATATATGTTCGTGTCTTTTCTGTGTGTTTATGTGAATGTGTATTAAATTACATAAAGCTCAACAGAGACTTCAATTTTAACTTAAAAGATATGTTTCAAGCTCCATCTACACAATGAAAAAAACACAAGTACATTATGTGTGCAAACGAAACATGAGTTTGACATTCAACAAAAGTCTGAGGGTGACTGAGTGTGTCATGTTATCATGCAGGTCTTCGTATCATCTCAAACCTGGACGAGGTGGCTTTTATCCAAAACTTGGTCTTCTACATAGAGGCTGCCTACAAAGTGGCGGTGAGTAGCATTGTCAGAGGTTTAGGGGTGAGTTGAAAATAAATGATGAGAGAAAAAAGTTAAAGGTGGTTTAGTTTAGACATTGGAGAATTTGGTAAGAAATTATGTCATGGGAATTTTTTTCCCTCTTGAAGGATTATGGGATGTGGGAGCGAGGTGACAAGACCAACCAGGGCATCCCTGAGCTCAATGCCAGCTCTGTAGGAATTGCTAAGGTACTGCAATCAGAGGTTATAACTATTATTTTCAACATGTATAATGTATAATACATTAAAGACCAAAATGTTGTTGAAAACGTGCATGTTGGTGCATGGTTATGTGTGTTGATTTGTGTGTATGGGGCGGGGGGTGCAGGCAGCTCTAGAGGCCTTAGACGAGCTGGATCTTTTTGGTGCCCATGGAGGTCCGAAGTCAGTCATCCATGTTCTCCCTGATGAAGTTGAACACTGTCAGGTACTGCTGGCTCTGCCTCCAGCTGTCTCAACATGATAAACATTTGAGAGCCTGCCTTGTCACTTTCTTCTACTCAGTATCTCTTATTGTTTTCCCTCAGTCCATCCTGTGCTCCATGCTACCAAGAGCTTCAACTTCAAAGGAGATAGACGCTGGTCTTCTGTCTGTTATTTCCTTCCCTTCCTTTGCTGTTGAAGATTCTGAGCTGGTGGCCATCACCAAGTCGGAGATCATAAACAAACTGCAGGTGCAATCTCAGAACAGGAACCATTCGTTTTGGCCAACTGCACAGAAACACATGCAAGTCTGTTGTAAAATTATATAATTTCCGCCCTTTCGTGTACTTTCAGGGACGCTATGGCTGCTGCCGCTTCATCAGGGACGGATATCGTTGTCCTAAAGAGGTCAGATATACTGAAATAGACTTATTTAGAAATCTAAATGCTGTTTTTAGTGTCTGTAGAGAACATTTAGCAGTGAATCACTGTTGGTTATACAAATGGACACTCATCATCTAAAGTATGAAATGAGAGAAGAGATACACATTTTGAGTGGATGACTTGGGTGATTTAGTTTGTCTTTTATTGTAATATATTGTATGTTTCCTCCTAAATTGTGTTTCTGGATCTTGGATCTTGATGCCTATGCTGATTTTTGATTCACAGGACCCGTCCCGGCTACACTACGATCCTGCAGAGCTCAAGCTGTTTGAGAATATTGAATGTGAGTGGCCTGTGTTCTGGACTTACCTCATCCTCGACGGTATCTTTACTGGAGACCATGTGCAGGTAATAAAACTAAGCGCAGTCTCATTGTCATAGAAAAAACTTTATTTACTTATGGCAGTGCTGCAGTTTTGATATTGAACAAACTCTGTGCTCTCCACAGGTGCAGGAGTACCGTGAGGCGCTGGAGGGCATTTTGATCAGAGGGAAGAACGGCATCAAACTGGTGCCTGAACTTTATGCTGTACCAAATGACAAGGTATCCCATTCCCATCAGAAAAATACTGTACTGACAAAACCTACAATCCTCAAACAATCTGAAACAACTTCATGAAAGATATCAGATTATAAAGATGATGATGAAGACTGGTCTTCATCTTTTAAAATGTTTGTTGTGATTTTGGACAGCATATATCCATGTTTGACATGGAGCTACTAGAAGCTAAATTGTACTGCATTGTTTTCTATTATTTTTTTAATCTGGGTCAAAATAGATCAACAAGAATCATTCAGAATTTATCATTAATACAGTGTGTATACCAGAAAAATCCCACAGTAATGGTAGGGTGAGCTCTTCATTGTTATGTAAAATACTACAAATACAGACATTACTACCAATGACATGCTTTTAAAGGGCAAAGATAGCATCAGGGAACATCAGACTAAAAATGTGTTTATATTGTGTCTGAGCTGCTGTACCTACAGTAATGTTACATATATGACAACCACATGAGAATGAGAGCATGTTTCTCATCTTGCAGATGGAGGAGGAGTACAGCAACCCCCACTCAGTGGACAGAGTGGCCATGGGGCAGCTGCCACACATGTGGGGACAATCACTTTACATCTTAAGCTGTCTTCTGGCTGAGGTATCTGATCACACCACCTGTAATGTTAACTAGTAACACTTTGCAGCAGTCTGGTATTACTACAATATAACTGTCACTGCAGTAGACAGTGTCGCAGATCAGGAAATCTGGAATAATACAGATTTTATATTGGGTTTTACTGCTACATGATATTCTCACCTTAAAAATTGAGCCTTATAGACCTCATCTCTTTTTTTGTAAACACAAACTTATAATAAATCCATTGACATGGCTTCTTTTTGTAATAATTCGCTCTCTTTGTTTTCGTGTCTCTTTTTCTTTTTGATAAAAGGGCTTTTTGGCACCAGGAGAGATAGATCCTCTCAACAGGAGATTCTCTACAAACCTCAAGCTAGATGTTGTGGTACAAGGTTGGTTTTAGGGAAATATCAGGCCAGTGGTTTGATTACAAATCTTTTAGATCCTAAAATGAGTGTGAAAATTCTAGTTACAGGAAGTAAAGAAGAAGAAATTAACAGTTCTCCATCACAACAAATGTTGTTTTTAAACCCATGATCATACCACCGACTATTCCTGGACAGCCTAATGAGGCTGTAGTGCTCATTTCAGCCTACAAAACAAAGTTGTTGAATGAATGAAAAAATTGAGTGAACTTAGTTTTTCTCTAATTTGACTTATAATGGGGTAAAATGTTAAGTCTAGTTCTAGTGTCATGTCTAAGACTGTTCAGCTTGATATTACCTAAATTAACAGGCTTATCTTGTAAAGTGGCAGTTTTAATGCTTATCTTACTCAACTCTGCTTTATCAGACTTGGCCGACTTTCATTCACCTCAGTAATACTTAAACTCAGCTGCTAAATTTCACTGTGACCAAAGTTTTGGACTGACTTAAGTCCTAATTGAGACTCCACTTTGGCCAGCTGAACCTGCAAATATTAGTCTGAGTTTGAAAATGAACTTGACTGAACGACTGACCAACTAATCATCAATAGCACCACATCATTAAAGAAAGTTACAAAACAAGAATTTATTTTTAAAACATACAATACCAGTGATATCAGTAGTGTTTTATATAAGACGTACTACAGAGAAGGCATAATATAAGCATATAATGTCTTTCTTTTCTTTCTTTTGTGTCAGTGTGTGTTCTAGCGGAGACAGAGGAGATCCAGGAGTTATTGCGCGATCATGGGATTAACGTCCAATTGATATCGGACGTTTTGCCTATCAGGGTCATGCCTGCTCGCATCCTGAGTCATGTCTATGTCAGACTGGGTAAACAAGCATCAAGCACCTTTCCTCAGTCTGTTTGTTTGTGTGTGTGTGCGTGTGTGCATGTGTGTGTGTGTAGTGTGTGTAATAAAAATAGTTACATCCTCTTGTGTCTTTGCTACAGGGAACTGCAAGAAACTAAACTTGAGTGGGAGACCCTACAGACACATTGGAGTTTTGGGAACATCCAAATTCTATGAGATTAGAAACCGGACCTACATATTCACTCCTCAGGTAAAACTAGTTTATGGGTCAGTCATTCATTCACATCACTCTGAACTGTGATGTTCACAATCACTGTGGTGAAGCTAAGCAGACAGCACAGGTACTGATGAATACTTTGGTTTTTGTGTTTTTCTTTTTTTCTTTTGTGTCTCTATCTTCCCTTTTCTCTTTGCGCACTGTGCAGTTTCTGGATCAGCACCATTTCTACTTGGCACTGGACAACCAGATGATTGTGGAGATGTTACGCACAGAGCTCGCCTATCTCTCCTCTTGCTGGAGGATGACAGGACGGCCCACACTCACATTCCCCATCACCCACAGCATGCTGGGTAATAAGAACCCCACCCAGGACTCATCCAACTTTGACTCTGTCTCAAATCCACACTACATACTAACTGTATACAGTCTGTGTTTGTCTATATATATATATATATATATATATATACTAATCTGTCAGTTTGTACAAAAGAAATTACCACACAAATGGTAAACGTTACAAAAGTTTCGCTGTCTGACTCAATCAACTGTGCTGACTAAACTTAACAAAGAGAAGCAAAATGAATTTCCATCAAAAATGCTTTTTGTTTTCTGTGTGCTTCCTGAAGTTGTTTTAGCACAATGCGCTTTAATTCTAACTTTTTTAATCTATGAACAACTCCTCCATTTCCTTTGTGCATTGCATTGTGGGACTGTAGCGTCAATCAACACAACACTCGTAAAGGTTTTTGAATTTTGTTTACCATTGTGAACAAACTACCTTACATACTCAGAACCTGCATAGCTTTATTATGTAGTATGGATTTGGGACACTTCTTAAAGTGTAATTTTAAACAGCATTTTTCAGTCCAGCTGACAGATTTCTTATCCAAATGACAATCAGTGTATAATTTAGATGTTACAAGGGTGAAATATTGAATACTCCTACAAAAGTTACATTACTGAAATATGTAATTTATTCTAATGTAGCCTTTGATCTTTAATGTATCCATATTGTTATTTTGTCAAATTATATCGCTGCAATTCAGTGTAATTGTGTTTATGTCCAGTTGAAGATGGAGACACAATTGATCCGTGTATCCTAGCAACCCTCAGGAAACTACAGGATGGCTATTTTGCTGGAGCGAGGTCTGTTTCCATCTGTAACACATGACATCAAACTAATATTGTTCTGAAATTTTGAGGATAACAGACGTCTCTTTCAGGTGCAGATGTGTATATTTTGTGTATTTTATGTTCCTGCAGGGTGCAGATGTCGGACCTCTCCAGCTTCCAGACCACTTCCTTCCACACTGGCCTCAGCTTCCTGGATAAAGAGAACGATGATAGCTTACTTGAGGATGAGGAAGAGGAGGATGATGAAGAATATGGAGAAGAATACAACTATCGTGGGCTCTCAGGTACTTTATGTGTGTGTGTGTGTGTGTGTGTGTGTGTGTGTGTGTGTGTATTTTTCAGTAATATTTGATTCATTCAGCTGAACTGTAAGTAATGAAGTGTTTTGTATTTAACTGCAGGGGGCTCGAAGGACATGATGGACCAGTACCTCACACAGCTCCTCCACAGCACCACCACCTCTAAGTGCCATCTTCCTCCCATCCAGAGGGGGCAGCAACACGTCTTCAGTGCTGAACACACCACCAGAGACATCCTGTCTCTTATGGCCCAGGTTCAGGGGCTCAACATGCCCAGTGAGTTATTAGAAATCCAATCAATCAGCTTAGTAATATGTGGGTCTTGGTATTTGATGTTTGATGCTAGTGCTGATACAATACCTGAGAAGAACTTTTCAGATCAGACATTACTTTACAGTTTCTGCTACAAAAAAAAAAAAGGTTTTGAGAT
The DNA here is from genome assembly GCF_963691925.1 of Scomber scombrus. Classification (NCBI taxonomy): domain Eukaryota; kingdom Metazoa; phylum Chordata; class Actinopteri; order Scombriformes; family Scombridae; genus Scomber; species Scomber scombrus. The sequence continues at coordinate 27,039,845 of NC_084970.1, read as the reverse complement.
TTTATACCCAACCCTTCTAGAAGATAGTAAGTTACAGTTTATTTGGCATCATTATTATTCTCTTCAGTAGCTGGTGGTCACACATAGATTAAAAACATATTAGATTAAAACTAGATTGAAGTATAACTTTGATCTAAACCTTATTTACCAATCAAAACACATAAAATGAGAAATGAATATCATAAGAGATAGGTATATCAGTTTTTAAACCAACAGTGGCCGTAATAGTCCACAAGGCAATGCAGCCATATGTGAAACCTTTTGCTTTCACTCGTTTCAATTGTGAGTTTAACCACACCTGAAAGCAACAAGTAGAACAAAAAACCCACTGTTTAGAAGCTGTCAAAAAGATTACCAGGAAATTAAGACAAATCACACACAAGAAATGTAAATTAATTCAGAGGAACTCAAGATTACTCCTATAGTTTTAGTAATACATTGTTTTAATTTGTGTGTGTTTTAGAGTCTTCCATGTATCTACCTGTGACTCCGGCCATGAGCAAACATCGCAAATCTCTCAACCTACTTGAAGTTCCTCATCCTCAGCAGGTCTCACATACAAAGCAGCACAAGGTACGGTATGTGCAGCAGATCCTCAAGCAAGTAGCTTTGTTTCTTATCTGATTTCACTCTCCGTCTGAAGTGCGTTTGTCTAACATTGGTGTCCCCCCACAAGCCCCACAGTGCTGGTGAACTGCACCTGCCTCGAGACTCCCAGGGCAATACAGACTTTGCAACGTTGGTGAGGCAGCTGAAAGAGTGTCCAACTCTGCAGGACCAGGCTGACATCCTCCACATCCTTTATGTAATGAAGTATGGACACAGAGGCAACCACACGCACACAGCTTATTGGCAGTTTTGGCACATGTGGTTTACATAACTTTTTATAATTATCTGTCCTGTGCTTTCTGCTGCTGACCAGAGGAGCTGATTGGACGGTGGAGTTGTCAGGACCTGGGCAGGGCGGGGTCAGTGTGCATTCTCTGTTGGAGGAGCTTTATGTACAAGCTGGAGCCTGCAAGGAGTGGGGTCTCATCAGATATATCTCTGGAATACTACGCAAGAGAGTGGAGGTCCTGGCTGAGGTCAGTAACGAGTTTTAGTAATAATTTTTCATAGCAGTCAACAGGGTGGCTAAACAGTTAGAGACAATTTTGTTACCTTAGAGTCCTTTGTCAGTTGGCTCTTGACACTAGATGTCTCATCAGAAATAGACCCATGTACCTTAGACCTGATCCAAAATTTGGTTGACCTGAAAAGACCCAAATAGAGGGAACACCAACACTGGCAACAGTATGATGCTTCTTCAAGTAACTTTATTCTGCATTTCACAGTTCACACTCTCCATCTCACTTCAAAAAAGTACAATTTTCCACTATAGTTATGACTTTATCAAAGCTGACTAGTCTGCTCAAATCCAGTAGTGTGTAAGACATATTGACTCTCAGACCCACATCAATACAGTGGGATCCTACCTGTGAGGATCTTTACTCAATAAGCTTGTCTGTGACTTCACCCACAGTGTTTTGAGTTTGTTTTTAGTGTTTGCAATAATTTCATCAGCTGTTTGGACAATCCAAATGAGGTCAAGGGTGACCCAGAAACAAACACCCTGCACCTGACATGACTTAGTGTTGATGTCTGAGGGAACTGTCGAGGCAAACATGCCATCCAACATATTACAGTATTAGTCTTTAGGCTTTATTCTTATTGAACAATATTTTAAAACTCTGGCAAGGTCATTATTGATATCCCAATTCCTTTGGAAGTTTTCTTAGAGATCTGATCTGTAGCAGCAAATTACACATTATTTACTTGTAGACACTAAGAGTGTTCGGCATTTTCTTTTTGCTGAGTTACTCAATGTTGAATTATTTTTGACAGCTGATAGTGATGGTAGAGAAAGAAAAGAAAAAGAGAAAGTTACACATAGTCAAATAAAAGGCTTTTTCAGTTATTTCCAAAAGTAGCTAATCACTTGCAACAACTGACAAACAAATCACTTGCAACTCAGCCATTACATTTTTATGTTCAATTCATGGATAAACACTACCTACCTAACTAACTGTGCTGGTATTTTCCACACTTCAGTAGTGAAGTGTCTCTAAGCAACGTGCTGAATACAAACCAAATAACTTTTGGAGATAGCTGAGGGAAAATCAAAAAAATATGACGTTATTTTAATTTAATTGCATCTGCATGTGTATATTCCACAGGCCTGCACAGATCTTATTTCCCATCACAAGCAGCTGACAGTGGGTCTTCCTCCTGAACCCAGGGAAAGAGTCATTGCAGTGTAAGTCACAAAAACTGATGTGGCTGCAGAAGGCTGAGTGAATAAAAAACTCTTACTCCTCTGTGTTTCTTTTCCAGTCCACTTCCTCCGGACGAGCTGAACACTCTCATCTATGAAGCCAGTGGTCAGGACATCAGTATAGCTGTACTCACTCAGGTACATCTTTAACAATATGGACTGCTACAGGAGTAGCAGACACCAATCTTACAACTGTAAACTGTGTTTTGTGTGTTGATTATACAGGAAATCATGGTGTATCTAGCCATGTACATGCGCTCTCAGCCTTATCTGTTTGGAGAAATGCTCCGACTCAGAATAGGACTCATCATGCAAGTGATGGCCACTGAGCTTGCTCGCAGCCTGCACTGCTCCGGTAGGAAAACTAAGCATGCTTTCATGCACTTTTATAGTAAAAACACAAAAGATTCCCTGCACAGTAAAAATTAAAAACTGTGTGACACGTTTGTAGGGGAGGAGGCATCAGAGAGCTTGATGAACCTGAGTCCATATGACATGAAGAACCTACTGCATCACATCCTCAGTGGCAAGGAGTTTGGGGTGGAGAGGAGCAGTGAGTTTCTCCCTTTTTTGGTGTCTTTCCCTGTTTTTATTTATATATACTTGAGATTACACAATTCACAATAATACATTTAATAACAGCGTCTGGTAAAATGTATATATCTACCATTTACAATTCTGCTTAGGTATGATAGGAATGGTTGTTTTTCCAGCTGTGCATGTTCAGCTAAAAAACAAGTGCCACAATGTTATGTTTTTGTCTCTGTGTGTCAGTGCGCCCCATCCAGTCAACAGCCACCAGTCCTGCAATCTCCATCCATGAACTAGGCCACACTGGAGCCACCAAGACTGAACGCACAGGAATACACAAGCTCAAGAGTGAGATCAAACAGGTGGGAAAAAATATAAATGAGGTTATATGTTGTGGCATGTGCTTCATCTGCTTTGATCTATCTATCTATCTATCTATCTATCTATCTATCTATCTATCTATCTATCTATCTATCTATCTATCTATCTATCTATCTATCTATCTATCTATCTTCTCATAGTAACCGTGTTCTTGCTTCTGGTTGCAGCTGGATGACTCTCGGCCTCTCAGTGTGGGTTGGGTTTGATAACTTATAGCATGTGGCTGTTTCTAACATCAGTCTAATCAGCAAACCCACCGGATATGTCATGCTCATAAACCACTTGTGGCCTCTTAACATTTTTTGTGCCTTCCATAGCTGGAACGACTCTCACTCAATCACCGTCCGCATGTCACTAGAAGAAGATGCTTTGCTGCTGTCTCCATCAAGAGATTTAGCATTAGCATTTTGGCATGGAGTGGCATCGTTTGTTCGTCGAATGATCTTTCTTGTGATTAGTCATCTTTCATACTAGTTGAGTTTTAATTGCACTTTTCATTGTACAGATCAAACATCTCTGGTGACATTATACTGTTATTTGGCTGCAGTATCATCATAAATGAAGTATAAGAACCATGTAGCATCTCAAACTGTTCTCTGTCATCTGTCATCCATATCCATGTGTAGATCTGCAGCAGCGGTTTTTCCATGAGTAGCAATGTCACTTCGCCTCGCTCCACGGTAAACCATTTCACCACATCTGCTTAAAATGAACTTGGTTTTTCCTCTCGAAGGTTGCTGTGGTTATAAAGTATGTATATGCAGAGCAAAGTAGTCCTAAAACCATTTTTTTCACTCAGATTTGTTCATGTTTAATGTTGACTAAAACAGGCACCATGTGTACTGTACTTTAAGAATAAGGCTGTGTTATTTTATATTTACATAATAGTCAACATATATCCTAAACCAACAATGATGTTATCCTTGTAACAGGTATTATCTGTGTAGGCAAAGCCTAATCTAAACTATTAAAAGCTCCTACTGGAGTAGCACTGAGCCTCATATTTCTTGGAAGGTGTAGTTTATTCTTCTCTCTAACTGCATTTCTAAGTCCTTCCTGAAGAGGGACCACCCTCCCCTGTTGCTCCTCTTGATGTTTTTTGTGTGTGTGTGTTTTTCCTTTAAGACTTTGAGGCAAATTATGTCAGCATATATCAGACTGCAGCTACACAGACAACACTTGTTTGTTGGATAAATTGCATGTAGAGAAGTTGTAATTTTTAGAGTAATAACACAAAAAGATTATATAAAACCAGCCTTGTTCTTTAATGTGTCTGCTGAGGTTTCTTGTAGTAACAAGTATGATACAGCATGATATCAGTATGTATCAATGATTGCATGAACTGTGCAGCTATAAATTAGAGTAGAGAAAAACTAATTTTATATGTGAGAAAGAGAGACGGCCACTACACTGAACATATCAACCTTATTCACATTTATTTTAAATAGAAAGACATGCCTGTATACACACTGTAGCTTGTAAGAAAGCTCTGAATTATAAACCTGGTGATTTTTCACTTAGAAAATAGGACAACAACTACATTACATTAATTAGTCAGAGGTGTGAGATTCAGACACTACTGACAGTATATTTAAAGTACATTGAGATAAGGTTGAGAATCAGTGAAGTGGTCCATGAAATAAATAAGATGCTTCTTATAGTATCTTCCTGTCGTCACACCACAGCGATGCAGCAGCCCCTCCACCCCCAGTGGGATCTTGTCCCCAGTGGGCCCTGGTCCAGGTGATGGACAGCTGCACTGGGAGGAGAGACAAGGCCAGTGGCTGCGGAGACGCCGGCTGGATGGAGCTATCAACAGAGTACCAATGGGCTTCTACCAGAAGGTCTGGAAAATCCTGCAGAAGTGCCATGGTCTGTCCATTGATGGATACGTGTTGCCCTCCTCTACCACAAGAGAGGTATCTGCCCCTGTTTTTGGTGAACATTAACTTTAGACTTGTTGCTAACTGGATTTAGGACTTTCTGCATGGATGTGGATGTTGTTTGACCTCTTTGCTTTCTGTGTAGATGACAGCAGGAGAGATCAAGTTTGCGGTGCAGGTGGAGTCGGTCCTGAACCACGTTCCTCAACCAGAATACCGGCAGCTGCTAGTGGAGACTGTGATGGTTCTAGGCCTGGTAGCTGATGTGGACGTGGACAGCATTGGTGGCGTCATCCATGTGGAGCGCATTCTACATTTGGCCAATGACCTCTTCCTCACTGACCAGGTACTGCGACTGGCAAGAGAGAGATTTTCAGTCAACAGAATGTGCATTTATTTTTTCACCAGGTTTACTTTGTTCTGTCTCTTCTTATCTCAGAAATCTTACAGTGCTGGTGATTATTTCCTCGAGAAGGACCCAGCAACCGGCATCTGCAACTTTTTCTACGATAGCGCCCCCAGTGGCAGCTATGGCACCATGACCTACTTGTCCAAAGCGGTGGTCACTTATGTCCAGGACTTCCTGCCAAGTTCCAGCTGCTTGATGCAGTGAAAACTAGCATTGTTCATTTCTCCTGAACACCTGAAAAGGCATGTTTTATAAATGAAGGCTCAGCTGACCAAAAGCAGCAAAGCTTCTCATCATCAGCACGTACCAATTCATGCGGTGCTCATACTTATTTATCAATGAAGTCTGTAGCTCTCATAGTCTGATATAACATCAACGTGTCGGCAGCTGAATGCAAACCACTTCAGAATACAAAGGTTTATTTTTTCTTTGTGAGCCTGGACTGTGAACTTATTTATTACTTAAACATGCTGCTCATATGTATGTTTGCAGGATTTACTAACATCCATTTCATGTAAATTAATATTTACTAAGATGTAAGTACATCTGTGTGCTCTTGGTGTTGTATGAGAGAATATTATATCAAGTTATCTGACTTTTATTATTGGATATGTCATATATGTTATAATTCTGCTTCGTCCGGCACTTATCAGAGTAAATATGTACCTAATTTGTGTGCACAAATTAGTAATTTGATCTCGAAATTTATAATTTGGTCTCACAAATGAGTAATTATTTCCCTGACATCAATAATATATATAGGTTTTATTGTTCTTTAAAATGTTATTCATTTAATAATTTATTTTTCTACATGATTTTACTTAAACATGTTGGAAAAATAATGACATTTAAACCACTTAACAATGTTTACCCTCTAATTACTTAATTTTTCTCCACAAATGACTAATGTGTGCATATGAATTCACCAAAAAAATGTACCTTTAATATCTTCCAGGCTCTGTATAGCTGAGTGTTACTGAGATGTCCTTATTGTTGTCTTGTGTGAACATTAATCTGTATGGGAACAAGAATCATAGTTTCCTTTGAATGCCAAGAGGCCGGTGATACTGTTTTTGTCTTTGTGTGTTTTTTGATTTGTGTGTTTGGTACAAGATATGAAGTCCTCCACCTGCCTGAATGTTCTGCCTGAATCCCCTGATACTACTGATGAATGAGTCAACAGTTTGCATGTGCCTCAACATAACGAAGATCTGATCATTGGTGTACAGTGAAGATAAGTTTATTTACAGTACATCAGGGTAGAAGTAAGCTTTAATATACCAGTATGTACTAGTGTTTGTACATTGTACATATACATTATATATATGATTTATATGCAGAGAATTAAATGCTAGCAGATGGTGGTGAAGCACCTCGAAGGTTCAGTGTAAGTTGAAAAAGGTCTCTGTATGTCGGAGAAGAATATTTTACCACACTGTGGTACTTTTGTGCAGAGAACACAGAAAGGAAAAAAAGTTTAAATCAGTTTTCATTCAAGTGCTTTAATTGTTTTTGAAAGCAAAACAGAAGGAAACATAATATATATTTTATTGCTAACCGTAACTGTGATATTTTTATGTATTTAAAGTTTAAAGTATAAATAATTATTTTACTAAAACATTGTGAACTTCACCCATTAACATTTAAAGATGTTCTCCGTTACTTTTAGGATGCAGTTGCCCTTCATTTCAATACAATAATATGCTGAATAACACAATGTGTAAGTTAATATAATAAAGATCATTTGACCAATCATGGGAACCCTATGAGTAATCGTCTAACTGCAAGTTAATTGTGATTTTACTGACTCATGTCCTTTTGAATCCAGTGTCTTGTCTAATTTGCTCTTTTGCCTCCTAAAAAATAAATGAAATATAACTCCTTATTGGCCAGACTCCTGCCAACATACAGGAGCTGGCCAATCAGAGCTCTAGATGTTGGTTTTATAACAGTGGACTGTTTTATTATTTGAAAGAGCTCTATCTTAAAATTAAAGTTATTGCAAATTAGAATCTGAAAAGGTTAAATAAACAAATTAAGAATAAGCCAACACATTTAGTCACTGGGGTAAACAGTTCTACTCACATTTTGATTTATCATTTAAAGAAAGAGGGAACGAAGTGGCAAATTGTCTGAGATGCAGTATTATATTATACACAGCATACACTTGCATTAGGTCAAGTGTATAAGCGACTCTGCTTTATGCTTTCTGACGGTCAACTGAAGAAAGAATAGAAAGAAAAAAAACAGGCAGCATACTACTGCGGAAACCCTCTCAGCTCATGATGTTTCTGCATATAGGCTAAATAATAATTTGTTGTGGGCGGCGCAGTGTGGAGTTGCATGGGTTTGCTCTATTAATAGTTTTTTTTAAGGTTGGAGAAGCTCAAGAAGCTTAGAAATGGCTATGAAGCATTTCATTTCTTAATATGTAATTGAAAAATGACAACAGGAATTAATAATATACGTTCCAGATTATCAAAGTAATCAATCAATACATGATAATGGAATTACTTATGAAATTGCCTATCAAACAGGGATTACAATTTGCAAACTTATGAGTCCACCGATAATCAAGCAAATGTAAAAAACACAATATAAATACAATAATTAAATTAAATAATGTAACTTCTAAGTGAACTGGAAAATACAGTTTTAAAAGGTGATACATTCTCAGATTTGATGAATAATTATTACAAATGGTTCACTGTGCAAGCACTCACTTTATAAACGACCATGTGTTGTGAGCCAGTTTCATGGGTCAGTGGGCTCTGTGGTGTTTGCAGCACACACTCAGAGGATGGTGCAAACTGTCACAAAACAACAGTGACACAGTATTAATGTGTGATTTCTTGTCTCTTCACACAGGGAGACGATTAGAAGGACAGACTGTCAGAAACAAGTCTGGACTCCAGCAGGAACTCAATCTCAGGCCAGACTGAAGTGATTTCCAGTTTAACCAGCAGTGTTCGCTGTTGTTCGCAGAAGACATTTCTTCCAGCTGTAGGGCGAGAGTCGATGGGAGGCTGGGCAGGCGCATTTATACCCACCTCTTTGATTCAAACATACATGGGAACACCCTCCGTTCTTCTGACTGCACTCATTAATGTCTGGAGAAGAAATGATGGTAATGAAATATATATATATACACACACATATATGTAATTCATTTTAATATTTACACATAAACTCTACCATTTATGTGAATTTAATTTATGTCAATTTCCCTGTGGGCAACTGTTAAATACAGAGTAAAAACTTCACTGGACTTTAAAGACTGTAACCTACACTGGATAAAAGCATCCAGTTCCAGCATCATCGGATTAAAAAATATTCAAAATAACATTTTATATATATTTTTTAGTAGGTTTTTTAAACTTTTATACTCAGTAATTAAACTGCACTTGCTGTATTATGTGGATGTAGTAAACAAACCAAGTAGCCATGTTTAGTTTGAGTGGTATAAACATTTATCAGCCAGCGGGAGAAAAGCTCTTATTTTGAACTGAATTCACAATATGCATGCACTGTGTTCTGAGGTGAAACTTTTACTAACAAGGATTATTATCTCACTATAAAACCAAGAGCAAAATTGTGACAAAAGTTGACTAGAAAATATTTACATCCCACAGCATGATGCTTAAAACAAGAACTTAATGAATAATTAAAGCTGCAAGCAGCGATGAATGGGCCCTCGCCCCCCCATGCATGTCGGGCTGTGGCGTAGTCGGAGGGCGCGCAGGTAGACGTTTTCATTCGCAGGCTTTTATTTGACGTTGCATGATGTGGTGAAATATCACTGCCTGTGTCCACTATGTGGCACTAGAGAGCACCCACCAATTATATGTCATGTTGTAGTATGTGATGTGGAGAACACATCCTATAAATTTCATATAAATCGGATAATGTTTGTCATATGAGGCTGACTTCCTGTGTCCAGTAGGTGGCGCTAGAGATCACCCACCAATTATATGTCATGTTGTAGTGTATGATGTGGAGAAGACATCCTGTAAATTTCATATAAATCGGATAATGTTTGTCATATGAGGCTGACTTCCTGTGTCCAGTAGGTGGCGCTGTGTATATGACACAGTATTGATGCATACACGTGTTCAGGGCGGGACCCTCTACATGTGTGATCAATTTGGTGTAGATCGGACGATGTCTGTAGGAGTAATAAGGATTTCCTGCTTTTTGGCGAAGGATGGAATGGCGAAGGAAATTGTCGGCACCGCCATGCCCAAACCGAATCCCTAATCAGAACGTTTTTTGAACTTTTCATCTCCAATGTCTCAAGATGATTCTGAGTGAATTTGAAGTCGGTCGGATGAAATCCCTAGGACAAGTTCGTTCGCTAAAATTGCACATATTTTTAAAAATGGCCGACTTCCTGTTGGAGTGATGTCATGGGTCAAAGAGACTTTTTAGTACGTCTTAACACAATACATGTGTTTACCGAATTTTGTTTGTCTACGTCAATCTGAGTCGAGGGACTCGTTTTTTAAAATGTTCTAGGGGGCGCTATTGATCCATTTTGCGTCGCCCATTTCAGCGATCCTTAAAATATCAAATTTTTCGCCAGATCGGACATGATTGCAAGTTTTGGTGCACGTTTAGGCTGTCAAAAAGGCGTTTGTTTTATAGGAACTATAATAATTAAAGCCGCAAGCGGCGATGGCGGGCCCTCGCTCACCCATGCCACCGCGGGGCCTGAGGCATGGCGGGGCTGTGGCGTGAAGCAGAAAGTGAGAAAAAACCTGGAAGGAGGCCAAAAATGCAATGTTTCGTTCATCCAGTAGGGGGCAGTCACAGGTAGTTACACATATGGTCTGGTGTGGTCTGGTGTGTTCAGGGCGGCCACTCATCAGTCATGTGAAGTTTGGAGTGAATTGGACAAAGCATGAAGGAGTTATGAGAGGTTGATGGTTCATCCACCAGGGGGCAGTAATGGGATGCATGCAGGTGTGTTCAGGGTCAGTCCCTCATCACACATGTGAAGTTTCGTTGAAATCGGACAATGTTGATGCAAAAAATGGCACTTCCTGTTTCCACTAGGGGGCGACATGAGCGACACCCCTATCAGATGGAAGAGGTCTCCACCCTGGACCTGTGTATCAATTTTCATGATGATACGTGTTCAATAAAGCCATCAAAAAGCCAAACGTATTTTCATGGCGAGGAATTGATGGTAGCCACGCCCCCACATGGACGCCATTACTCGTAGCTTCACAGTGTTCATAATGTAGCTTCACCAACTGGTTCTGCATGTTTTAGAAGTGGAATGAAGTTGATGGGGTCAACTATGTATTTTTCATGAATTTAAGTTCACTTCCTGTTACCACCGGGGGGCGCTATGAGTTACGTGGGAAGTTAATATATCGGGACGTTCAAGGCGGAGCCATCATCATGTCCAGCAAGTTTGAAGCTGATTGGATGAAGTATGTGGGCGTGAGAGCCACTCGTATGTACATGGCGAGCACGCCAAAGTTAGTTGAGCCCTGGCAGACACGCACTTTGACCTATGGATGCGCAGAGCACAACTTAAGCTCAGCTAGGTCTGGAGATGTTGCGTACATAATTTGAACTTGATCGGGTGAACGCTGTGATAGGAGTTAATTTTAGGCGGGAAAAATCAAAACCAAATTGGCCGACTTCCGGCTGGGTTGAGGTCATGAGGTTAAGAGGCTTTTTTGCATATGTGGGTATAATACATATGTGTACCGAATTTTGTGAGCATAGGACAAAGTTAGGACTTTGTAGGGGGCGCTATTCCGCCATTCTGCGTCGACCCTGTGCGACCACCCAAAAATATCGAATTTCGGATGAGGCCGGACGTCCGTGCAAAAGTAAAAGCATTTTCGCATTTGGGAAAGGGGCGAAATTGGGGCACGAAATGTCGGAAGAATAATAATAATATTAATAATAATAATAAACATTACAATTTCAATAGGGCTTTCGCCAGGCTACTTGCAGTCGCCGCTCAGGCCCTAATAAACATTACAATTTCAATAGGGCTTTCGCCAGGCGACTTGCAGTCGCCGCTCGGGCCCTAATAATCAGGACAGATACAATAGGGCCTCGCACTGGTCAGTGCTCGGGCCCTAATTATGACCCTAATGGTGAATCTCAGGGTAGTTCTACAGTTATATGTTGCACTATTTCTTGGCTGGGAGCAACAACTTCTTTGGGTCTCTGCTGGCTTCCTGGAGAGTGATGACAGTGATGACATGACTCTGGGCTAGCTGTTTTCCCCTGTTTCAAGTCTTTGAAACAGAATAGAGAGATGTATCTATCTTCTTACCTAACTCTCAACAAAAACACGGACTCTTTCTTTACATTACAGCCTTTATATTAACTTGGCCACTAATAAACATTATTAGCAATTATCTGCAAATAACTCATCTTCACTTGTCTTCAAATACAGTAACACATGTATCATATCAATATAAATGTCTTAAATAATGATGTTACTGTCATATGAACAGTTTTTTTTACATGGATGTACATTTTGTGCAGCAAAGACGCTCTAAAATGTAATCTCGTCATCTACAATTTTCAATTTTCATCATTGAGTATGACGTCTCTGCCTTGATGCATCATACAGATATGCACTCATACAATACAAATGTCCCCCAAACTGTACGCACAACCCCACTTACCCTTGCAGCGTCGACCGTCTCTTTGCAGTGTGTATCCTCTGGGGCAGATGCAGCGGTGAGAGCCTGGCAGGTTGACGCACTGCCACTCACACTTTTCTTCCTGACATTCATTTATGTCTGTGTGGAAATGACCAGACATTCACTGACTTTTAACAGGAATCCTGGAAAATACATTAATGACTTCTTTGTAGAAATATAGGGACAAACTGTTAATAGTCCACTTAAATTACATTTTTGTCCTACCTACACACTGCTCCCTAAGAGCGTGTGATGTTGAATTTTCAGGTGGTGTTGCTTGTTGCTTCCTGTACCCGGGTGGACACTCGGCGATGCAGCTGTGTCCGTCTCCAGCTAAGATGTGCCCGTATGTGCAAGAGCATTGGTAGGAACCAGGTGAGTTGTGGCACTGCTCCATACATGGCCCAAGCCCCTGATTAACAGCACAATCATCTATATCTGGATTAAATGAGAAAGTTCAGGGGAAGGTGACAATGTAGTCAAAGTCTACCCCTTTTCCATTTTATTTACATATTACATTTTACTGCAGTAATGTTATCAAATGTATTATATAAAATTAACACAACAGGTTTTGCTGTACTAATATGAATACTAATACTAATACTGCACAAATTAACTTAGTTAACGTTCAGTCAGGAAAACTATCTTGTTGAATGCTCAGGTCTGTAGTTTTATGTCACAAACCCTTGTCAAGTGTTCAAATGTACTGGTCACATCTAAAGAATAGCACAGTAATACACCTTCATTGTTAGCCTAACATATTGCAGCTGTCTTTTTAAGTATGTTTTCTCCCTCTCTGCCTTAGTGCTTTCATGGTGCTGTTTTGCATCAGGAATTTTCAATTCAAAATCTGTGATTTGAAACTAATATTTAGTATTTAGTGAGTTTGCTTGCCTTGGCAGTGGCTGTCTGCACTCTGAAGGCTGTAGCCAGAGGGACACTGGCAGTAGAAGCTCCCAGGAGTGTTAACACAGCCGAACGCACAACCTGTTAAAGCTCCAGGCAGCAGACACTCATCCACATCTGGAAAGATGGAGAGCAGCAACATAGAAAAACATTTTGTTCATAAAAGGAAATGACACAAACAGACATATGTATAAATACAGACACACCTGTGCAGGAGGTCAGGTCATGGGCTGGCTGATAGCCGTCATTACAGCCGCACTTAAAGGAGCCAAATGTGTTAAAGCATCTCTGCTGACACTGATGCTGTCCCTCCACACACTCATCTAAATCTACACACACACGCACACACCACAAAAAGAACAATTTAAAGTGAGTGCAAAATAAATATTACATTAATACATGACATTATATAAACACACATCTTGCAGTGGTTTGAATGGCAGATGACACAGACTTAATTTAACATACACACTTGTGTGCAGTAAATCAGACAAAAATATGCACTTCAGGCTACACTGAGATGAAAGAACAGAGCAGCAGATGAAAGGTCGCTCTGACTCAAGCTGGAATCTGAAACCTCATTGATGTGTCTCCATGTTTGCCCGCTGCTTTGGTCGGTAATGAGCAAATCATAACGCAGATGTTTTCTGACTTCCTGTGCTTCACAGACAGGAAACAAAGGACTCAGTTAGCCTGTATATCAGCTCGGCCCTTTTTTCCCTGGTTTCTCCAATTTCAAAGTTTCTTGATATACCTGCCATCTTTATTTATTCATGCTTCACCATCCTTCCAATTTCTGACACTTCTCTACATATTGATGACCACATGGACAATGTTAATGCTTTTTTCCCTCTCCTGGCTGTCAGACAGGAATGTTTACAAGCCTTATTTCATTGCAGGGAAACTTTCAGGCTTAAACTAAACTATAATCAGTCAACGCATGATGTCTGCAGACATCCAACAGGACAGGGCTATCTGTCAAAGTGCACACTGATAACACTGTTCAAAAATAATATCAACACCATCCCACTGATGGCTCTCACAAATGATAGGTTATCTGCGAGCAGGAACATTTAACTTGAGGCAATATATTTTTAACCTAGTAAATGTCAGCTTCATAAAGTGCTACAAGGCGATCATGCTGCCATAAATTTCACAGCTCACTTATGCTTGTCTGGTGAGTCGTGAAACATCAAACACATGAAGGCGATTCCCTGTTGTGCTGTAACATGCCTCAATGCATGCTGTGCTGTTATTAGGAAGAGGCCAGGGCATCCGCAGAGGATCCAGAAAGAATGTTATAGTCCCTGTGAAAGATTTGACAGCTCTGAGAAGAAAACCTCAGGTGAGAGGCTCACCTCGACATGTTCGCCCGTCATCCACCAGAGTGAATCCAGGTCTGCAGCGGCACTGGTTCCTGGTCTGAGTCTGATTAGAGGTATGGTTGTAGTTCTGGGAGTGAGAGCACAGCTGGGAACAGCCTCCATTGTTAACCGAGCATGGTGTTAGCTCTGGAAACAAACAGTTGTAAGGATAACTACAAGTTCAAGGGTCATTTCAAATGAGGAAACAATCATAATAAGAAATTAATTAGAGAGTTTAGTAAGTATATAGCCAGGCCTGAGCTGACTCTAGTACTTTTACAGGTGTGTCCACCCGAAGTGAATTTATAAAGACTCCAAGAAATGAACTCATACCAGAGTGTAATAATTTGTAAAGCAGATGCATTGATTTCACTGATGTAACTAATCTTTAACACAGACAACTTGGACAGTGTTGCCCTCATTTTATCACAAGACATTTTATTAAGAGTCTACTGTGCAGCTGTGTGAGGCAGCAGTGCTTTGAGCTAAATGCTAAATCACTCACTGTAACAATTCTAACATGATGTTTAGTTCAACAGGTATTGTAAACTGTGTTGTCCATTTTATTTTAGCATGTTAACATTTGCTAATTAGCACTAAACAACAAATAAAAGGCCAGTATTGAGTACTATATTCACACATAGATATTTTAGACTTGATCTTTGCTCCTCTTGCCAGTGAGCATTACAACAGGAAGTAGCACCATCACCTACCCAGACAAACAGGTGTGACTCCACTCCAGTTGCCGCCCTGCTGGCAGTAGCTGTGTATGTCTCCATGAGCCAGAGTATAACCAGGGTAGCAGGCGTACTGGATGTAATGCTTGTACTCTTTGGGTCCTGGATTCTCTACATTACGAAAGTAGAAGGTCCCATGAGCGGGCATGGGTGGGTACGGGCAGACAGGTCTTCTGCTGAGGCTCAGAGACAGTTTTGCAGAGGACTTTGTGGTGACGTTGGGGTATTCAGTCCAGTGAGGGTTTTGCTTAGTGAGGGTGGAGGTGTGTGAAGGATGTTTTACTTCAGGAAGTGTTTCTTTCACATTGGACAGGGTGAAGCTGATACTTGAGGAAGTGGATGCAGAAAACAAGGGAAAGGGATCTGACGAGGATTGAAGAGAAGAAAGAGGAGGGGGTGAAGTAAACACAGAAGAACTGGTCGAAACTGAATAACCAGATTTAGATGAAGTGTATAGTGAAGTCTCTATGGGCTCTTCTTCATCTTCAGAGCCAGGCGGAGATAAAGAAGGATATTGGAAGTCAGTTTTAGCCGGTTGATCTTCATCTGCGGTTTTTGAAGAGCCAGCGGGAGTCTCATCATCCTGAGATGTGACAGATTCTCTCACAGTCAGAGCAGATTTGGTGTGGTGGAGTGGTGATGTTGGTGGAAACATCATAGTTTCTGTTGGGGTAGTCGGCTTGACAGCAACTGTAACTGATGAATGAGCTGTTGAAAGCGGTGGCGGTGAAGATATTGATCTTGTTCTGAAGACTGATGATATGGTAGATGAGACAGAAGCGGATAGGTGCGACTTAGAGGTGATTTGTGTAACAGGTGTGACAGTCACCTCTTTCATCTTCTCTATTTCCTCATGTGAAGCTTTTTCCTCTGAGCCATATCTCCCAGTTCCTGTTTTTGGTCCCGTACTGGTCCCATATTGAGCCCCATCTGCATGCTGACCTTTGTGATGACTTGTCTGGACCTGGTCTTTGATTGTAGAATCTGGGTACTGATTGTGTTCCTGCAGGTGGACTTTGGGATCTGTCACTTTAACCCTTTTGTTGTTTGACGTTTGGGATGGTGTGTCAGACAATGAGCTGAATCTGAGGTTCACTTCTTTGGAGGCAGTATTAGTGAGGGTGTCGTTGTGTGATTGTTGCTGGATCTTCAGAACTACAGCAGCCTGGTGGTTCAGGTGTATGTTTGCCTTTTGGACAAGGACACCTGAAACAGAGCTCATCATGTCAGACTCTAAGACAGAAAAGAGAGAAAAAAATAAATGAAGTGTATTAGTAGAGCACATTAAAAACAAAACTCCTTAAAGCACTGCCAGCTCAGCATCAAAACAGCAGACTAACAATGTTAACAGCTAGTGGTTGAACATAGTGTAGCATTTAGCAGCTTAACAGCCAGATATTAGAAGTTAGTGGAGACCAAAACCAGAGTTAAAATGAGAGTGAACATGAGACTTACATTCCTCAAGTGATCAGAAAAGGCTTAAAAGTCCAAATGAATGCTAAAGTTGCTCCATATCTGCTGGATGTGTAAAATAAGCAGCTGTTTACTAATAAGCAGGTTTAACATTAGGAAGCATGGAGACATTTAGAAACACAATGAAGAGGAAAATAAAATCAATTACAAACAAATAAAATCAATAAACCAGAGAATCAGTGCACTTACAGAGCAGTAACTGCACTGTTTGGACATGGACAACTGATCTTAGTTAAAATGTAATGGGCTGAAGAGTTTTTTTAAGTTCACCTTTGCATACAGGCTTTGTGCTATTCCAGGTCTGGCCCTTGCAGTACAACATTGAGGGCCCATGGAGCCGAAAGCCACTATTACAGCTGAACATTACCCAGGAGCCTTCATCATTCATGCTGCTTTTCCCGTGGGTGAGCAGCCCTGGGCTGGAGCATCCAGAGCCTGAAGGAGAGAGGGGAAAACATGGACTGTTGTTAAAAGTTGATACTCAAAGGGATGCATGTTGTTATCTGTTATATAAATAGATCCACAGACAAAAGCACAGTATGCTCAGGAATCAAACTCCTCACCGACACAGACTGGAGGGTCCCGGGACCAGTGCCCAGACACACAACTGTTGGTGTTGTATCCATGGAGCTTGTAGCCAGGACGACACTTGAAGATCACCAACAGTCCACCGTAACGGAAAAACGTCCTCCCGTTCTCCAGGTGTTTAAAACCACTACATCCTTCGACTCCACACACTGTAGACAGTTTCACAATGAATGCGTCCTGTTGTCTGAAAACACTACTTCTCTGTCTGGGAATAAATTTGAAGGGATTACTATACCTGGTGTGTAGGTACAGAGGAGAGTGACCAGTGCCACCAGTAGCCTCATCTGAGCTCCCATGAAGTGTGTGTCCAGGATTTGGAAAAGATGGCAGGAAAAGAAAAGTACTTGCAGAGTGAAAGTGGGAGATATATGAGAGGTTGAAAATTGAGGGGAGGGGAGATGTGGTCTGGGATTACTACAGGGTGGGCAGATGGGAGGAAGGAAGGGAGAAGGGCAGATGGAGAAGGAGAATACCAAAACAGTCTGACAGATGGATAGAGAGTATTAAAGGAGTGGCTGTTTTTACCTGCTTTCCTAATTCATATTGAGTAGCTCAGATTGTATTGGATGTTTTATTATAAAGTGACATCATAAGAAGCAATCCTCAACAAAGAGGGCAACGTACAAGACCCCAGCAGTAAAACAATCAGTTAAAAATGATATCCACACCTCCCAGTTTGTCTCTCCCTTCACTTCTGTAGCCGCCTGCAAGTGTGTGTGTGTGTGTGTGTGTGTGTGTGTGTGTGTGTGTGTGTGTGGTGTTTGTGTGTACTGCACAAGTGGATGACGCCTTCAGTAAAATCTGAACCCATTATTTACTCCAGCTGACAGGATGCCTGGGCCTGTTTAAGTGCTTTCACCGTTTGGTAATTACAGTGGGTAGGATGCCAGAGTGAAGTAGCACACACATACACACACACAAAGACACAAAGACGAACATACACACACACACTCTCTAAAATGCACACATTAAGGAACACAAGAGATCATTTAAAAAAAAGCTGTTTTACTCCTTTTTTTAGTAAACAGTTTACACACACTGGCTGCTACACTAATATTAGCAGGAGTGTGTTTCTATTTTCTCTAATACTGAAGCCTTCAGCTGTCAATACATGACATGAAGGTAACAATTCCCAAGTCTTCCACTGCTGTGAGAGGCACATCTGTAATAAATCAAACTATCTACAATATATTAACCTCTGAACCTGCTTCAGACTTCTTTATTTTACTTTTTGTAGGATTTTTACTTGGTAAAGGTTTATGTTATGATAATTTTTGGTGAATGTCCGTTGCACCTTTATGCCCAGAAATCCTTTCAGTAGACATTTCACTCATCAAAATGGGTTAGGGATAGGGCTAGGGTTAATCATGTGGTCACCAAAGTCAGTAGGATTCATCCTGTGTGAACCATGAATGTCTGCACAAAAGTTCAAGTCAATCCATCCATTAGTTGAGATATGTTCCTTTGGACTGGCATCTAAAAATTACACAAACAAACAAAATGCACCAGTAATTTGACAGACTTCCACAGTTTCATTCTCAGATTCTCCCCTTTACGAATACTTCTCTCCATCTGTCTTCCCGTTAAGTTGTTGATCCTTGTTGTCCAGTTTGTGCACCACTCTGAAGGCCTCCAGGAACTCAGTGAAGTCTATGCTGCCGTCCTTGTTGAAGTCAATGCTGCGGGCCAGGTCATCGATGGCTGTGTCGTTGATGTCGACCCCCAGGTGGGCGCTGAAAAGACGCCAGGTATGACGAAACTCCTCGATGGAGATCAGACCTGAACGTGAAACACACACACATCGCACATACACTGAACTTTGAGGAATACATTTTGAATTACTAACTGCTTCAAAGCGACACAGGACTTCTTTACCTGAGTGGTCTTTGTCTATAATGTTGAATATGATCTCAATGTCGGTCCTGTATCTGAAAAGAGTTTCAGCCAGGTTTGGAGTCACCTAAAATGAAAAAAATGAAAGAAAGAACCAAGACAGTGGACAACTAAACCATTACATGTTTTTATCAAGAGCAATAGTTGAAGATGTACTCTAATCCTAAAAATCTACTGTAGTTAATAGCTGATTAATCAATTAGTCGATAATGCGGTCATAAGTGCACTATTTTCTTCTGAAATTAAGTATATAGGCTCCAAACTAAAAAGACCAGTATCTCAAAACAAACTTTAATGACAGTTCTTAAGAAAATGTACTTTGTTATTTTACACCTTTGATAAGACAACTCCTTCATTTCTAACCTGAGGCAGCTGTACTCCTGATCCCATGTCCTCAAAGCAGGACTGATACTCCACACTGCCATCTGCTGCCAGGTGGGCTAAGTGTGGGCGAAGTGTCCTCCAGGGCAGGTCCAGCCTCAGCACAGTCTCCAACACCAGAGCCCATTCACTGACTGACACACTACCTGGAAAAGATATGATTAAATATAAAAACTATACAGGTCAAATGTTTAAAAATATGTTTAAAAGGAAGAAAAAACACAGGTGAGGCTCACCGCTGTTATTCTGGTCATACTGCTGGAAACCTGCCATCAGCTCAGAGCGATGGGCAAACAGTTTCTCTTTCAGGGCCCTGAGAGCAGAGCCTTCAGCAGCTCGCACTCTGCAGACACACATATATAGACATACACATATTGACATTGTTCATTGAAATTACAGTCAAAGCAAATTACAGTCAAAGGAAATGAAGCAAAAAGATTTTCAATTTACAGTGTAATGACATAAAGTATTGAAAGCAACTATTTGACATTTGTGTTCGATAAATCACCAAGGGGATTAATCAGTTATCTATATTGTTGGAGACTCTTCTTTTTTTTTTCTTCAATCAACCA
This sequence comes from Scomber scombrus, assembly GCF_963691925.1. NCBI lineage: Eukaryota > Metazoa > Chordata > Actinopteri > Scombriformes > Scombridae > Scomber > Scomber scombrus. The sequence continues at coordinate 27,019,736 of NC_084970.1, read as the reverse complement.
ATCGATGAATGGACTAACTGTTTTAGCTGATCAGCCCTATCTCACACACAAATACATGTGAGACATCTGTACCTCTGCGTCAGGGTAAGTTTGCGTGTTGTGCGGCTGACTTGGTACTGGTAAAAGCGGGGAACCAGTTCTCTGCCTACTTTGATGTAGGCGCCGCGGTTGCTTCCCTCCTCGTAGTAGTTTGACGCAGAGAAGATGGTGATCACCTAAATAGGCACAGATTTATTTCCCCAGACTTCAAAATTGTGAGACTTTTGGACAATTTGAATGGATTTACTTTAGCTTAGTCTACCTGTCCACCATGACAGAGCTCATAGCCCTCCTGTTTGCACTCGTGGGATCTAATGAGCAGCTGCAGTCCGTGCTGGAGCAGCAGTCTCTGGGTGACGTCAGGGCCAAAGTAGCAGCCTCCTCCTCTAAATGTGTTGGGACTGCAGCCTTCTTGGGTTTTAGGGTCACTCCACAATATATCCACAATCTGCAGGAGAGAAGAGAAGAAAGAGTACATACAAGATAAGATTCAGACTAACACTGATGTAAAATTTAATAAGGTTCCTTGTATCCACTCCTCTGACCTGTTTCCATTCTCGTTCATGTTGAGGAGGCGAAGGAGGGGACACAGAGGACAGAGAGTCCAGAAAAGGCACTTGGAGGACATTAAAAGCATAAGGCATGCTGGGAGAAGATGGGCATGGCCGAGGAGAGAGGCAGGTAGGAGTTCGAGGAGAGCAGAGAGACGAGGAAGACGAGGACGAGGAGGACGAGGAGGAAGAAAAGGAGGCGGCACTGTCTTGTCGGTTTAGCCCACAGTGCCTCTTTCTACAATAAAACACAGTCATGGAAAGATTAATTTTACACTGACATGAAGAGATAATATCTGTGAGGGTTATTGTCCTGTTGTCACACCTTTGGTTTGGTGTTCTTTGGTTCTTTCCGTGGCTGTGACTGCTGCTGGGACGAGAGCTGTCAGTTGATCTCATCCTCTTTGCCTGTCTGCAGGAGCGACCGATGTCCAACTGCTCCAAACTGTGTCTGGGAAACCTCAGGGCTGATTTAACCTGGAAGAGCAACAGAAAGGGAGACAAATAACCTGAGCACAATGGTATTTACTTCATAATTGAAGCTCCAACTGACTTGTTTTATTAACAAATTTGTTCATGCAGTTCTTGTATGAATCTTTAAAGCCTTATGTGGACTAGTTTGTTATACATAATTCTGTAATGGTTCTACTTCAAGCAGTAATTTGCTGAATTCCCCAGAATTACACAATTTTGTCTGTGATGGAAAATGTGGCCCCAGGTTTGATGTGGTAATCTAGCCAGCCAGCCACTCACTCACTCAGTCACTCACTCACTGAATTTTGGAGTATGAAACATGGAATGCAAAACTGAATTAAGCTGGATTTTGACACAAAGATCCTATTCAAGGGAGGGCCTCAAGACCAGTTCATAAACCCATATTATGGCCATTATTGTGCCAGTTTATGTTGTGCTTTAGTGGTTCATAACTCCCAACTAGTTTGTATTTCATAAACACAAAAAAGTAGTTAACACATAGTAAGCCTATTGCCACTGTTGAATTCTTTGTTTGGTTAATTCAACCGACAAAGTTGAAAACAGGCTGTTAAAGAGAGTCTAAAAGTAACAAACCATTTTACTTTTTATGTTTTTCTGCCCCCTGCTGAGTAAGAAATGAGTAAAGCGGTTACAAAACAGTGAGAATGAAGACTGCCTCTCTCTGACCTTCTGCCTCTCTATAGAACTGAGGAAGTCCAGATCAGTTTGGTCTGATATTCCTCCGTGAACAATCAGGATCTTTCCGTCTATCACCGTGGCAACAGGCAGAAGACTGAAGATGTCCTGAAACAGCTGGAGGATCTCACTGCCATGAGTCTGCACACAGACACACAATAAGAAAGGAATTTGTTTCACAGCTGTGGGACACTCAGTCAGATTAATCAAATCAACAACCACTGACTTTAATAGTTACATGCTACAACCTACGCAATATGAGACGTGCATCTGGACTTTATTGTACCTTGTACTTCTGCATGACTTCTTTTGTGAAACCATATCTGAAATGTAAAAACATCACACTGAGATATTGTTATACTGCCCTGGAGTTTATGGTAAACCTACACTGATAAATCTCACTTCTACTCCTCTTCGTACCCACCTGAGGTTCATTATGTGGTCTTCGTGGTTTCCTCGATTCAGGTGCATGTAGTCAGGGTAAAGCAGAAGGTAGGCGAACAGGAGGATGACCACTTCGATTGACTTTTTCCCCCGGTCCACAAAGTCCCCGTTAAACACATATGGTGTCTCGGCAGAAGGAAGACCATTCTGAACCACAAGGTTTAATGTTTTGTGTATTATACAAAATCCGATGTAGCCTCATGAAGTACTGAATATTGCTAAGGAAATTACATATTACCTTATAAAATATGAGAAGTAAGTCATCAAGCCGACCATGCAGATCACCTGTACAAAAAAAAATCAAATTAATCCTAACACCGACAGGGGTGTTTGAAATTCTTTAATATTATGAAAACAGGACTGGATTTCTCCACGCAACTGCTGAATTATGTGTTTTTTGTTTTTGTCATAAGTATTCTTGAGTTTAATGAGATGCAATTTAGCAAGAAGAGGCAGCCATGGAAGAGGAGTCAAGTGCCTGATCAGAATGCAAATAAATGGAACCTCCTTTCTTGGAACGCTGCCACTAAGATTCAGTCACCGTACTTAAAATATGTTTACAGACATCAGCAACCATTTTAACCAGCAAGTAGGTCATTCATTTATTCAGTGCCCCAATGAGGTGATGACTTCCTACCGCATATAGTGATCTCTGTGTATGATGTAGACAATTGGGTGATGTTGGGCATCTGTTTGAGGAGCTTCTTGGTCTCGTACAGCAGCTGCAGCACATATCTGGCATGCAGAGACTGTGTGGAAGAAAAGTAATTAGTCTTTAAAGCTGAAGTCTGTATTTTTGAGAAAATAGTGGACTTCCTCTCTACAGCTTATCTGTATCTTCTTCTACTGTCAGATCATAATGACAGTTTTAGCAAATATAACACAAAAATAGTTACAGACTGCAGCTTTAAAAGGTAGCCAAAATCTAAACAAGACAAAAGGTTAAGACCCATATTTTGTACCTGCTGCTCTTTAAATGCATTGAGGAGGGCATTCGTGTCGGAGACGGAGAGAGGAAACGAGAGCCGGGGCCCGGTGTACGACTCTGGAACAGAGATCATGTTGTAGCAGGTCTCTCTGTCTAACCAGGGGTCGATGACAGGGTTCAGCAGCTGGGAGATCAGGTCTGAGAGGCAGAGAGTGAGAAGCCGTGAACATACAGAGCTTAAGCCTCATTCTCAGTGATGTGATTTTAAAGAAATGAAAGCTACAGATCCATACAAATAAATGTCTTTCAATCTTGTTAGAGGCCAAACTTGATAAAAGAGATTTCCGCATACTTACGGTAAATCTATGCAGTATTCACTTTATTTCTGAGCTGTCCGTCTATCAGACCTTCATCAGAGCATAAATTATTCAATAATGAACAGGAGGGTAAAAATAGCAGCAAAAAAACCCGGATAAGAACAAAAAACAGATCTGTATTATCTAATCTTGTTAGAGGCACAAACTATGACTGGTGTACACCATCCTGTCTGCCCTTAATGTCAGATCATTGCAGAATCCACAACTAAAATGTTAGAAGAAGGCGATATCTGTAAAATCTGCTTCAACAGTGAACTCAAGATTTCAATGTATTGTGATATACTACATTTTCTGGAAGATCAATTGAGAAATAATTGAATAAAATAACCACATATGAGTATTTAGAGTATAATAGGCTTATCCAGCAACTTTATTGCCTGGCAACTGAAGGTTACGTCATCATATTTGTTCAAAAGTTCAAAAATAAAATTTAAAAATCCAATTTTCCCATAGTGCCATCTTTCTCGTTGACTTGTGCACAATGGGCTAAAAGCAGAGATATAGAGTTACCAAACTATCATAAAGCAACAGAACAGCAAAATCTATGACAAATGTAGACAAATGTATATCGCCTTACATTATATGCTAATGTATATCATCATACATAACAGTTTTAGGCTTACAAAATAACTAAAAATGTTGCAACGTTTTGACCCGTCATCGACCTTTGTCAGATTGAAACTTTAAAGAATTTATTAAGTCCAAAACTGTGTTGTGTCTTTTTGTGGTTAATGTTTCCTGTTTTGTTCAATTCGGCACCTGTTGAAAAAGTTGTTTGGATGTGTGCATTCTTCCTCTTCTACTAATACAAGCTTTAGTTAACATGATTGAACTCAAATGTTTTGGGGGTAAAGTTAGGATGAACCACTGAACTAAAAAGGTACTATCCAACTTTTTCTACTACATATTTTAATTTGTAGTGGACACAACACCATGTCCAGCTCTGTGCGACCTCACTGGCTTGTATTAAAAGACCACTCCAATATGCTAATGAGAACTGATGACCTCTAATTTATGCCAACAAACAGACATCTACCTACAGACCTGTTTCTCTTTTTGTGTTTTTGCCTGTTAGTGTTTATTAAATGTCCTATATTCTGTCTCTCTCTCTCTCTCACACACACACACACACACACACACACACACACACACACACACACACACACACACACACACACACACACACACACACACACACACACACACACACACACACACACACACACACACACACACACACACACACACACACAAAGATGCAATATATAATAGATATCAACAACAGATTATGGCCTCTTTGCATCACTTATGTTTGGCTCGCTGTAAAGCCCATGAAGAGGATGAACTGTGGATGTTAAGCAACAGGGCTGACCTAAGGATTAGCTTGTCAATGGAGCATTATGCTTTTTAGCTGAATGAGTAGGTCAATACACACTTAAGCCACAGCTGTGTCGGAGCAATGCACCAACACACTGTTCTCCACATTCACATTAGTTGCTAAGCAACAGGGTATACGCAGTGGGTTTTCTAGACCAAAATACAAAAGCATGACTAAAACCTGGTGTTAATTGGATGGAAGTAAAATATATGTCATCCTATGTTAAAACATGTACAGAAAAAGACACATGCGGAGAAAAACAGACACTACAAAATCAATTAGTGTTAAAGTTCAAATGTTCATCTCTATCTATTTGCTTTCACCAAATAAATAATTGAAACCATCCTTCTTTACCCATTTTGCTACACATAATGGCACATTGGCATTATAAAAACAGTACATGTGCATTAAATCTATATAAAACATGAATAAATGGTGGAATGCTGGATTTAAGTGTCAGTATATCTCACTGGAAGACCTAAAGGTGCAGTTATTTACATTTACAGAGCAAGATAATAAAGTGTAACAAGATTTGTAGTTTCTGCATTTATGGCAGCACTGACTGAACTAATATCATATTCCTAAAATGAAACTAACCTTACCTTCAGCAGTTGCAAACGTCAGGGATTCAATCAGAGTCATATTACTTAATCTATATTTTATATAGATAGGAATATTCTGGCTCCTCACCTGGCCCATTTCCATTCAGCTGAGTGAAGTTGTCGAGCATGAAACTGAAGAAACTAGAGAGCTGAGGAAAAAAGGTTTTTACAAAGTAAAGTTAATTAACGTGATTGAGCTCTGAGATGTTTCTCAGACTCACATACTCATGTAGCTGGGTTTTTAATCAGATGTTTATGCTGAGAGTCACCTGTAGCTGGTCTTGTTCACCGGCATATTCAATGGACTGGAAGATGTTCCAGGTGTACCTGCGCCTCATCTCAAGGCGGGCCATGTAGCGCCGGTACCATCTCTGGATCAAAACAGCTGCCTTCATAGCTGTGATAACACACCAGCTGCTGTAATTTATTTATACGAGACCTGTCCAAAAATCTGGAGTCATATATGAATGAGGCTGCATGTAACATACAAGACTCTTTCAAACATAGGAGAGTACTTCTCAATTCTGTAGTATTACAGCCACAGGAATCTTTCCTTACATCTGTATATTTAATTCAGGAATGGTTTCTGATCTCTGTAAATGAGCACTGAAAAAAAGATCAGCCTTGTATTATGTATAATGTAAAAATGTACACCGACACAAACACACATGGATTGATGCACACATCATCTACAGGATGTCACAGACTGATCGTAAGAGATGAACAAGGTCTTACTTAGAGCCGGGCTGGGAGTCTTAGCTGCTTCATCTGTGTGAAAAAAACAACAATTCAGCAAAAGAAACTGGTAATTGACTAAAATCATTAGCAAGGCAACACGCAAACACACACACACACAAACACATACACACACACCTACACACACACACACACACACACACACACACACACACACACACACACACACACGCGAAGCAAGAAAGACAGTTAACAAGACACAGGGGATAACATGAGCAGCAGCAGGGCTGGAAAAACTAAGCAAATTAAAAGAGCTTTCGGGAGAAACAGCGCTCATTAAAGAGAGAAGACAGACAAAGAAAAGCACCATCTGTCAAACATCTGCTGTGTGTATTTGTGTGTGTGTAACAAGTCTGAGAGAAATGTAACACTATACAATACTAAACTATGATACTACTGCCGTGACTAAAGACGCGTGGAAGAGTAGCTGTTGCTCTGGTAACCACTAATGGGGATCTAAATGAACATAAACAAAAAAGATCCCTGCTAATAATGAACAATTTATGGAGCATTTTACAAATGCTATTTGAAACAAAATGTATGAATTAATGAGATCAGTAAGATAACAACAGAGCCAGACAACTATTTAAATAATATAAATGGTGCAAAAAACAATTAGGGAGTGAATATGTTAGGGTTTTAAAAGAGAGATCTTTTACGTCTTACCTCCTCTGGTAAAGAGACATTTTACACGACTGG